>NC_034411.1:1285581-1348020 GCF_002078875.1 Numida meleagris
TGCTTTGTTATGGAGGTAGCTGGTGGCCTTTGGTAATTTACACCACAGAGCACAATGCCACCCAGCAGTACAGTGGATCACGGTTATGAAATGTTCTGCCCGATCTGGCTGAAAAATCACATTTTAATACAGTTTAGTAGAACTGCTGTGGAACTTTGAACAGGCTTGTGCAGATCCTGAATGTGCCTTAAAAAAGGTGATTAAAAATAACGAGGTCGCTTCCGACTAATCTTTTAGCATTTTTTACAGCACTAGCCTCTCATCCTGCACTGTTATTTCAAAGGGTGTACATGCAGCAATGGCACTTCCAGTACAGATCTCTGAGAGCATGAATTGGTACTGTTTTCCTTTTTTGAATGAGTAAGTAAACATCGGTAAGGCTGGCGTTGCACGGTGTGATTTAGTGTAGGTTAACATAGTGCAGAGGGTACTTTGCAATAAAATTTTAAATTAGAGAGAATATATTTACTGCCTGTCGTGAGCCTGGCTTATGAACTATAGGCTTGATATTTGGCAGAATGTGTAAGAACTGATAATTAGGTGTGTGTGTGTAGGTAGTGACATTTGTTTAAAACAAAGTACTGTAAAACTGAATTCATTTATGCCTCTTACTTTGTTCAGTTGCTCATAGACAAGTAATAAAATATACCAATAATATCTCTGTTTGCAATAAGCTTTAATTATACAGACACCTGATAAAATGCAGATGAGCTATCTGCTCTCTGTGTATGAGGAGTCTAATAAATAGAACTGGCAGCTCATCTCCGTGTGTGTATGTGTATGAGTGAGAAAAAGAGTGACGAAAAGAGAGACTCATCTGTAATAACACTGATAGCTTTGAAGCTGGGACTTAGTGGTTTTCACAGCTTTATTGGCTGAAATTATCAGATGAAGCGAGTTGGAACCATTGTGTGTGTGTGTACTTCTGTATATGCTTTTTTTCCCCTAAGTATGTAAGTAAGGGAAATAAAGCACAGAATTTTATACCTGTCCAGTAATGATCTACCTTATGTTTAACTTTCTTTTAACCGTTTGAAAATCTCGTCTCTGTTTCCTTTGCTGATGTCAGTAAAGCTGCAAGATTTGCATTGTTGAGAATGGATTTCAAAATGCTGCGGGCAGATTTGGACACAGGGTGCTTTTGCTGTTGCTCTATCATCTCTAAAAAAAACCACCAATAAAGCATCCTGATCTGAGGTATTTACAGGTCTAGTTTCTCCTCCAGTTTTCCAGGCAGAGGCCCGTTCCTATGTTAACTTTCTGTGCTGTGGTCAGTAAGAAACCATTTGATCCAGATGTAGCCTTTTTCCGTGAGGGCTTAATGTTATAATGTCATGACTGTGCTTTGAAAGCTGCAATGGGGCTCTGCCTCTCCCGTGTTCTTTAATCATAGCACCTAGGTCATATATGAAAGTAAGTCTCAAAGCATGTAAGGTTAGCGAAAGTAGTGTTTAGTTTAATTTCTGCCTCCCTCATCTTTTCAGTCTTTGCTGAATTGCCCCAGTTCTCATAAGAAAACATCAGTTAGTGATCATTAATCCTCTACATACTTCGTGTTTATTTTCGTTTTTTAGAGGATGCTGGGGACTGGATGAAATCAGGCCTGCGGTAGCATTCACTGGTTTGTGTCAGACGTTTATTCCAGCAACTGCCCTGAAAGGAAAATATGTGTTCTACATCTGGTGGAAGTTAAGGAATGTCTCCTTAGCTCCAGGAGCCTGAAGTCCAGATTTTTTGTTAAAGCAGAACGTGATATATGACGCTCCTCCTGCTTTATACATGCTCTTAGCTGATGATTAGTCTGTGGAAGGAAAAAATGCAATTGTTGCTTCAACAGTTACTTGCTAGAGACTAGCTCTAGCTGTGTCTCACAAACTGTCTCCTGCGAGCCATGTCCTACAGTGGAAGAATTTGTTCCCCTGCACCAACACAGGCCTGCTTTGTTCCCAGCTGTGCTCAGCCCTTCAGTATCTGTGCTCATCTGATGGTGGGTGAAGATGTGCAGAGAAAGGAGTTTACTCTGTTGACCTGCCCACGCAGACAACTTGACTGTGGTGGAGATCTCTGTTTTGCAGTTGAACCATTTTCATTCCGTTGAGAAACGATGGAAGTTGTCTCACACGTGCTACAGAGATGCACAAAAAAACTCTATTGCATTGTGGAAAGTTAGAGATTCCAGCAGTAAAACCATCTTAAACCTAAGCTGGGATGGAAGTTTAAACACTGAAATTATATTATGTATCGTAGTATGTAGGGAATACCTGAACTGGGCTCAACATTGTTTTATTAAAGCTCCTGAATACTGCAGGAAGGGGCTGCTAACCTCTATACGATATGCTGGGGGAACTCTTTGGAGCAGGGCAAACAGTTGGCACTGAGCAGGAAGCAGCCCTCCTGCAGCTTGGTGTAAGCAGGCACACGTGAAGTTGCTGCTGTGGTGAGTGCTCACAAGCTCTGGTGCACAGAAAGGTTGTTTATGGGACCTGTATATTTTTATATTCCTTAGGGCAACGTATAAATTTATGTACATATGTATTTTTCATCAGAAGTTTACAGTTGACAGTATAATGTACAAGTTGTTGAGGCACTCGAGAGGATTTTGGTTTGGTTTGGTTTGGTTTTGGACAAGAGCCTCGATGAAACCTGGGGTAGATACCAACCTTGTGCAATGATTTAATATTTGCACCTGCAGCAGGGCCGCTCTCGGAAAGGGAGTGAAAATAAAGCTGACCAGAAGACAAATGAAAAAGAAATGCAAGGCAAACAAGTGAGTAGCGTGTGTGTAAGTTAAAAGCATCCCAACTGTGGAGGCAGCAGAAGTCTCAGAGTTGCGTGCCCAGGCGGGGCCTAGGAGGCGGAGGCTTCAAGCTGCCTCTGGGGCCCTGAGGAGTGGGAAGGGAGCTCTGAAGGACCTGGGGTTGGCCAGCAAGGCACAAACTGAAGCACTCATTCTGTACCTTTATAAACACAAAATGATGCTTTCAGTAGCTGTCGTGCCACGAGAGGTGGTCTGGTGTCACCGGCATGAGTGAGGTGAGATTTTGGCCGTGATGTGTGTGAAAAAGTAAACATGTGACTTGCCAAAGTGCAGTTAGCAACTAATTTCTCAGAGGACGAGAAACCGATGCTGTACAGGTATGTTTCTGTACACAGATAATTGCTTTTTGGAGCTCATAAAAGCACCGAGTTCCAACAGAAGCTGGAAATGCTAGAGGATTTCCAGTAAACAGAGGCTTGATTTACCCTTTAGCAGTAAGGATTGCGTCAAAGATACCCAGATAAAAAACCAGGTTTCTCTCTTTGATCAGCTCAGGCTGTACATATCACACAGTGAGCAAGCTAAAATACTCACTTCAAAGTATATAGAAGTATATGGTATATAGTAGTATAAAGAAATGCAGTGAGGCCTGCATTGCATTATTCTGCACTACCATGCAGGATACCATCAGTTTTGCACATATATGTTAGATATTTGGCTCCATCTCTAACATCTTTAAAGAATAAAAGCATTTTAATTACTCAAATTGTTAATTAATATGTGATTCACACAACTATAACAGGATATATCAGCAACGCTCCTAGAATCAATCAAGTGAAGGTTGCTGTTTTATTTAGGAGCAAATTGAAGATTCTATGTTTTAATTAAAAGTCTTTGTGTTATATCTAAAATATCTATATTGCTTTATCATTCTATAGTTCTATTTTTGATATCCCAACTTATTTAATCTTGCGAATTAATTTTAATCTAAAATTATCATGGAAGTTAAGCAGCTATAGGAAAGGAAAATGTACAGCTACTAAGAGCTTCAGTTTTAGGAATGGGCAGCAATCATGTAAGAGAATCAGCTATTAAAATGCATGATCTTTTCATTTAAAATTGGAATAGGAGGACTTGAGTTTCCAGTTAGTTGCATAGAAACACATGTAAGTTTTGTCAAGCAGGACCGAGAGTACTGAAATGAAGCAAAAGAGGTAACATGTAATTTGGCATAAAACTTGTGTTGAAATTGGGATGCCAAGGAAATTTTAGGGAAGGTAGTATATGCTTTTTTATTTTCCATCATTATTTTTGTAATACAAAAGCAGCAATGGCAAAATTTTAGACCTTTATTGTCTTATCTTCTCTCCGAACCTTCTGCAGATCTCTTTGTTAATACCTTTACTTTCTGTCCTATTTCTTCCCTGGAGACAAACGTAAACTTTCAGGTTAATTTTTCTTTTACTCTCTTCTATATAAATTACCCTCTGTCTGCATGCATGCACACACATTGGTGTCTGAAAGCTGGCAGTGCAAATGTCCTAGTGCTTTGCAAGGGTGCAGGGGTAGGAAAACGTGGCAAAGAGCATAAGGTGGTGCTCAGGGACATGATTTAGTGGTGGGTTGTTAGAGTTAGAGTAGTATGGCTAGGTTGCGGTTGGACTTGATGATCTTGAAGGTGCTTTCCAACCTGAGCAATTCTGTGATTCTATGATTCTAAAATTGAGAATGCTTTAAGGAAAAATTACTTTCTCCTTCACTAATGCCCTTCTGTCAGCTTTGATGCTGTGTTGCTACAGTGTTGCAACATTGTTTCCTACAAAATCACCTGGATGATTTAAATATCTAATCTGTTTTTACGATCCTGGATTTCAATGGTTAAACTTGCCATGTCGCTTCACTCTGCAAGAAAAACCTCTCTGTAGTGAAACCGTTTGAGTTCGCTGCCTGTTTTTTTTGTGTTTAATTTGAGAGATGGCAGTCAGATGTGCTAAAGCACAATACACTGAGTGTTAAAACCTTTATATATCTTAGAAACTGCCCTTACAGCAGGCATTCTCCAACATTTTTTTCGTCAGGTGGGTTCGGAAGGGAACACTTCCCCTATAGATCTCTTCTCTCCGCAGTGCTTCCCCCACCAGGGGAAGCTCTGTGATGTACCCAAGTTGCTAAACCTCAGTTCATTGTCCAATGCTGTGGTGCAGTGTGTTAACATCATGTCTGTGGCTCCTCTCTGTAGTCCATGGGTTGTGCTTTCCATCACCGAGGCAGCAGCAGCTCACATAATGTTTTGCAAGTTCCTCTTGAAAATAAAGAACGCTTTTTCAGATCACAGACTTTCAAGCTGAATTCTGGCTACGAAATTTGTAGGGAGTGTTCTGTACCAAAATGGCCTTGAGGCAAAGGCCCGGCTCTGGATAACTCTCCTGAAGACTCAGGGTTGGGTGGCATTGGTGGCCCTTGTGTTTGATTTAGGCATGGCTAGTACCCAGGCACAGGACAGCTGAGCATTTTGGCTCCCTGGCTCACATCATTTCTAGGAAATGGAAAATCATTAAAAATGAAACAAAGCAAACAACCCCCTGACCAAACAACTAATAAATAAATCTTATCTGCTGCTAATAAGTCACTAACAATGTATCTTTTAAACACCCTAGGTTTTTCAGAATAACTAGGCTTTTACAGGCATGGCTGTGCTCTGCATCTGTGTCCCCTAAAAAGGCAAGAGCAAAGTGCTCACATTTTCCTTATAGCTCTGAAGTGCTCGAAGCACATCCACAGTTCAATGTCATCTGTGAGAATTGGGGATAACTTCTCTGCAGAAGTCAATAGAGCTTGTGCCGTTGACTTTGCAGATCCAGCGCTTCACCCAAGCAGTCTGCCTAGTGATTTTTAGTATTGATGTTCTGTGACAAAACTCTGCTTTTTTTATAGAAACATGCTTGTTCAAGTGATGGACATGACCCAGCACTTTAAGTGGCTTGACTATATCAATTCATTCAAGAAAAAAACTTAAAAAACCGAGCCTATGTTTAGGTTCTTTAACTGAAAACTCATCACACAATCTTCCTATTTCCTTCTGCAGTTTTTTTTAGAAACATGCTAGGAAGACGATCTGTAATAAAGAAAGGATTGTCTTAGTTTTAGCTGGGACCGAACTGTTTTCTTCAGAGTACCTGGTAGGATGCTATGGTTTTGATGCTAGAGAAAAACAATGTCAATAATATACTGATGTTTATAGTTTCTGCTAAGCAGTGTTGTACAGAGCCAAGGCCGTTTGCAGTGAAGGGCCCAAGGAGCTGGGAGGGAACAGAATTAGGACAGCTGACTTAAACTGGCCAAAGGGATATTCCATTTCATATGACATCAAGTGGAAGGAGTTTTGAAGGGGTTGGGAGTTCGTCTTGCTCTCTTCCGCTGCTCGGGGGGCTAGCTGGGCATCAGTAAGGGGCTGCTGAGCAATTCCTTGCACATCACTTGTTATATACATTCATAATTATATGTATTTATAGATATTTGCCATAATTATTAAGCTTTTCCCTTTTCTATCTTAGTAAATAGTCTTTTATCTCAACCCACAAAGTACTACTTTGTTTTCTTTTTTCAATTCTCTCCCCCATCCCACTGGGAAGGGGAGTGTGAGTGAACAGCTGTGTGGTGCTCAGCCACCTGCTGGGTTAAACCACAACAGTCAATTTGGCACCCAAGAGTTGGGGCTCAAAGAGTTGAGATAACAGCAGATCCGACTGGACTGTGTTAACGGGTGCTGTGGTAGTTTGATAACTGCTGGTCACAGTGTTAATTGTGATCAACTTGTGGGTTGAGATAAAACTATTGACTAAGATAAAGGAAAAGGATAATAATTATGACAAATATATATATATACATTTACATATGAATACATATAAAAAGTGACACACAAGTAATTGCTCACTGCCCCCCGACTGATGCCCAGCTAGCCTCCTGAGCAGCAAAGAGCAAGATGAACTCCCACCCCCTTCAAAGCTCCTTCAACTTGATGTCATATGAAATGGAATATCCCTTTGGCCAGTTTAAGTCAGCTGTCCTAATTCTGTTCCCTCCCAGCTCCTTGGGCCCTTTGCTGCAAACAACCTTGTCTCTGTACAACGTTGCTTAGCGGAAACTATAAGCATAGGTGTGTTATCAACATTGTTTTTCTCTAGAACCAAAACCATAGCATCCTACCAGACACTCTGAAGAAAATAATTCCATGCCATCTGAAACTAAGACTTGGATAAAGAATCCTCTGTTAGGGGACTGTATTTGTTTAGTGAACTCGAGAATTTGCAAGATAAAGGTGATAAATATTTATTTTGAAAGTGACATGAGAAGGAGGGATTTGCTGAGGAGCAATTTGCGAACAGCAAAACCATAATGCTATTAAACATGTTACAACGACAGATATCTGTTGTTAAGTGAAAATAAGAACTCAAGGGAGTGCCAGAAAACTTCTTCAGATGGATTATATGGAGTCTTATCTACATTTTTTAGTCAACAATTGTTGTTTTATTATTACTGATATTATTCTTACGATCTTTTTAGAAGACTTCTCATTAGGTTAGAAGAGGTGTGTGCAGGAAGTTGATTGCTGTGAACTTCTCTGTGATTTTGAGATGTCTTCTTACAAGACCAAGGACTAGTTTTAAGCAGAGGAGGCTGAAAGACAGTATTAGAAACAACCGTAGTATTTCTTGTGCCCTGAATAGATATGTCTTCTCTGTACTTGCTCTGTGACTGTATGCAAGGTAGATGTATGTTCTTAGTGGCACATTCATACTGAGCTAGCAAACCCTGCCAGGCTGGTGGCTGTCGGAGCTGACAAAGCTTTAAGGCTTAAGGTTGACTTGAGGGACGTGGTGGCCATGTGCTAAAGGCTGTACACCTGAGAGTTGTGGCATCATCCTGAGGGACAGACAGGGGATCTAGGGCAGTTAGCATTAACTACTGTCTGCTGTCTAATTTTGTCCCTGTGTGGGCATAAACTCTTAGCAAAGGGTAAGAGGTGACAAGAAGGATGGGCTGTTGATGCCATGCAGGAGCAGAGAAGCTTGTGCAGGGGAATGTAAGGCTTTCTTTCTCTGGACTACTCAACATTTGCAGGGTTTCCCTGTGAAGTTTATAGTTTCTTCAAGTGGCACACTCAGCAAAAACACTATGTCCCCACTGATAAAAGGGTGAAATTTACTCCTACACTTCAGGTATATCAGTGATGTTTGAAGTAAAAACAGCCAGGACTGGCTTTCTCAGTGGTCTGTAGGAATGGTCATTCTCCCAAGGGCGCTGTTCCTGATGATTATGTACAGCTCAGCGTGACTTGACTCCATGCTTAGGCGCTGTATGGGATAATCTGGGCCTCCCAGCCTCTCTGGTGACTGAAATTCATGTGAGTTTGAGTTTGAGTGAGATTATCCTCACAAAATGGAAATTCAGGAACAGCGAAAATGAGTGCAAATCGAGGCAGAGAAAGTATAACATAACTGAGCAGTTGTTAAGCTATGGAATGGACAGAGGGAGTGACTTCCATGCCATTTATTTGTACAGTTTAGGCCTTGTTTTCAAAGTCAGTGGAAGTTTCCAAAGCTCAGCATCCTGGAAATCGGAGTATAATGTATGATTGTATATAACATTCAACCTTAGTTTAATGGTTGATGACTCAGATTGTATGTATTAGCTGTAAGTGGAGACTGTGTGCAAAGGCTTTCTCAGATAAAAGTCTTGAATGCAGGACTGCATTTCAAAGAATTCTTAAAGAAAATCATTTATTATTTTTGTTAAAATTAAGTATTTTATGACATTTATATGCAGTAGATATATTATGTATAGATATATATATAATTATCTTTGGACAAGTGATTGAAGACCTTACTCATCCTTAACATTGCTAATTGCAAATAAATATATTCAGGAGCCCCAAAGTGGAGTCCAGAAGACTTTCAGATATTGTTTTTCTTGAGTGGATGTTAAAAACCTTTAAGTTTTGAGGGAATTCCTATGAGAAAGCACCTTTAAACTCAGAAAGGTCAATTTCTTTGACAGCCAAGACAGGAGGTTTCAGAGGGGTTGCTGTCATCCAAAACCTGAATTATGTATGTCAGTCCTTAGGGTGTATCTTTTAAAATGGGAGTGACTGAGAGTGGAAACCTGGTGGGATGGTGGCTGATCATTTCCAAATGCAAGTAGGATATTACATTTATAACCGTTGTTGGAAGAGTGCTAGGGTTGCAAAGTTAAGCACTCTCAAGTCAAGAAATGTCACATTCAAGCTTTCTGAAACCTCTGAGTTATTCAATGGCCATTTTCCAAGATCAAAAAGAGATGTCAGAAGAGGTGGCGATCTCCGTGCCCACGGCCACATGTGCCAAGTTACCTTTGTTCCAGCTCCTCTCTCATAGCAAATGAGGGTGCAGCTAGTTGTGAGTATGGGCCCACACTTCAGCCCAAGCTCAGTGCTCAGTGCCATGGTGTGAACAGAGTCCCTTCTGGTCAGCAAAATGTGTCCAGAGTGCGGAGGGCCAGAAGGGCAGCACAGGAGGGGTCCCTTCTGCAGCCCTCAAATTGTCAGCACGATGGGAGGAGGACACGGAAGGTCATGGCCAAGTGCACTGCCCTGGCAGCCCTACACGTCCTCAAGGGAGGCTGAATCTCCATGAATCTCCAGGGATTTTTTTTTTTTCCATGCTGCATGCTGAGACTTCATTGAATAGGGGAGCTTTCTTTCTTTCTTTATGTATTTTTTTTCCCTTGGAGACAACAAAAGACAAATTTCTGATCTCACAATGGCTTCCCTGCCAGAATTTAAGTAAGTGTTTTAAAGCATGAAAACATATTTGTCCGTGAAATGCAGGTGGGGTTTGGGGAGATTTTTTGTTTGTTTGTTATCTCAGTGTTTTCTCCTTAAGGTCATTCCGAGAAGCACCCCTGCTGCTTGTGCATCAATATTCCCAAACCATTCATTCTGAGGATATTTTGGCCCAAATTATTAAAGTCTGGCAAAGTTTTAAGTACCTTAAATGCAGGGTCTTACAACACAGAGTGTTGGACAAGCATTGTGTTATTGTCAAATGTGCCTCATTTGTTCTGCTCTAATGACAGAGTTTGCGTGTAGAAGTTACAGAGCACATTCCACTTTGAACTGTGTTTTTGCCTCTTTTCACTCTGACTCTGTCCTTCACTTATACTTGTACTCTGATTAAGGAATTACTCTCTGACTGCTGGAATGCTAGTGATTGAAGACCCTAGTTAATTTACACTCTCCCTGAAATCCTTTGTCTATTTTTATTTCAGCATTTGGATCACAGGAAACCATTTATAGGATATAGTAGCTTTCATACAGAGTTGCAGCCAACTATTTTCCAAAGGTTTCTAAGGCTAGAAAGCAAGTCTCACCAATTCATGAGCTCAGTATTCTTCACCCTTCAGTGAGTAGAGAGGGGGGAAAAAATCACATCACTGAACCAAATGACTTTGTTTCAAACTTCTTGGACCATCTCCTTTGCACGTTTCCAGTGAGCTGCTTCAGAAGCATTTTTATGAATTATTTTCTATTTTTAAGTATGTGTAATTTTCTTTATTTTTTGCATGACCATTGTGATAGTGTTTTCTATGTGCGGGGCACTTCTAAAACCTACGGCAATATTATTTGTCTGCCAAGAATCTGAGTAGGAAGAATCCATTTTATTGTAGAAAATAGACAAAGAGCATGATGAACAAGATAAAAAAACATGCTTTAACTTGAAAACACATATTTGCTAAAATGAGCTAAGATCTTGACTTGCTTTCAAAGAGCTGCATATACTCTGGGCAAACATATCTATGGTAGTTTAGTGACAAAGCCAAGAAACACATTTTATGTTAGGAAAACTTGTAAAATGAAGGCCATGTTATTGCACTGAATAATTTTCTTCTTGATTCAAAACAAACAAACCCAGCCCCAAAGCCCCCAAAACTTAATGGAAGATTTCCTTGCATGGCGCACAGTAAAATCTTAATGGCTTAGTACCTGTAGTTTCCTTTCATAATGCAGGAGACAATTGAAATAAAATCCTGGCAAGAAATTATACCTCTGACTCCCCACGAACGCAGATTGTCTGTTGAAATGTTAAAATTGAATTGGTCTATTAAATAATAGTTATTTTGAAGTGAACTTGTTTGTGCTGTTGGAGTTTTTGCACATTGGTATTCATTACAAAGCTTTGGAGAGGTATATTCTAGGAAAAATGAAAACCTTCATGTTAATAATCATAGAGCTTCCTCCTCATAATCTGTTATTTTGGTGATTTTTTTTTATTCCCCATTTGAAAAATCTTAGGCCCAGCATAATGATTTTTTTTCTCATTCCTGTCACATTGAGACAAAAGGAGGAGCTGAATGTGTGAACTGCTATTGGTAATCAAAGTGGATAACACTCTTTTTTTTTCATAGGATTTGTTCTCAGAGTATTTAATCTTATGCGGAGTAAAGGGGAAACACTGGAGGAGGATTTCTTTTAATATTTTTGTTCTCTACATATCCTGAGGTCAGAATATTCCAGTTACGGTCGTTACGGTCATAAAAGACCCGTGAACTTTGAACAGAAAGCTCTTGTGGGGTTAGTGCAGAGATATAAATGGCAGAAGCTAAAAGGGTTGATTGTCTCTGGTGGAAATATATATGCTTTTTTGGAACACTGGAGTGGAAGTAAAGACAAATGAACGTCCTTATGGTGTAATCACCAGGTTGAAAAATCAGGTGACTTTAGTTCTCAAACTCCCTGTTAGCACAGTGAGTTTTTATGTTCTTTGTATCTTAGTTGGTGGATGAGTCAATGTTTAAATGCTCATTTATCATTTACTATATAAAAGAAAAGCTATTACCTGAAACTCATTTTTACAGTTGCAGGCAAACTGAAATAATCATTTTCAAGGACCTAAAGCTGTTTCTTGAAGAATGTCATCATTTTCTTCTTATTTTACTTACCACTTGCTCTAGTATATGGGGTACCTTCAAGAGCTGTGCCTTACAAAACCCGGCTGCAGATATTGCCAGCCACCGTACCTGTACAAACTAGACTCAGAAGAAACTCAGTTTTAGCAAACTACATTCATCTTGCAGACAGGACAAAAGAACCATTTAAAAGGAGCAGCTCACACTAAATACTTCTGCTGCTTGCTTAGTGCTAGACTGCAATATGTGTTGCCCTCTCAGCTAGGCAGCCTGGGCAGCCTGTAGGAAGTATTTCGGGACCCTGTGGCACAGCCTGTCCTTGCCATAGGGTCATGCTCGCTTTTGTTGTCTGTTGTATGTTTACTCTTCTCCGCTTGTCTTTTAATGCTAAGAATCCCCTGAGTAAATGACTGCCGAAGTGAAGCAGTACAAGAGATAGCTAGGTATTCTTCTTTTTGAATGGTAACTTGATAACTACCCTAGTAGAACAAGTTCAATATGCATTCAGCTTCTACATTCCCATGCTGTACAAGCGTGTGGCATGGGGATATCTACATGCAGGAGTTTCTACATGCTCATGTTTCCTGGGACTCATATCCTGAGCAATGCTGCTGCTATGAGTTTTGTGTTACTGCTGGGGAAAAGCACAACTTTGTGCATCAAATTGCATTAGGAAGTTCTGTGAGAGCCATTACCTCGTTATATGCAGGGCCCACCCAGGCAAAAAAGCTGTGTGGACAATACCATACCTTTGTTAGTTTAACCTCACATACCTTTAATTTTCATTCTCTCGGTGCCACCATACATTGCCACCCCTTTGTGCCTCATTCTTTATCTCACCAAATGGCCGGCGTAGGCAAATGAGGTGATTAGCTGAGGCAATCAAGTGGTAAGACCAACAGCAGTGTCTCTACAGGAAATTATGCCACTCATACGGTTGTGCATCGCTGGGGGTTACATCATTTGCTGGTAGATGCAAGCACACTGATTCTGACATAAGCTCACATGACGCTGCCTCTGCATATCCACTGTCCCCGTTCACCTGTTGGTGAATGGACTTAGTCTATCTCACTTGTTTGCTGGTGGAAAGGTGATGTCCTGAATGCAAAAAGGCCCATTCTCCTCTAATTCCACTTTAATTCCAGGTTGGAAACAAAACTGTTATAGGTGTTAATTTACGATGGTTCCTAATTGTAAAAAAATCGTCTTCTTAGGGTGATACATGACGTGATAAAAATAAGTTACATACGATCTTTTAAACTCACCCGTATCTGCTGCGGATCTTGCAATTTGTGAATACCAGAAGACTGTAATTTATTTAAATGCTTGTGCCTCCATTTTATTTTTAGAAATCCATAGGCATTTTAAAACCAAATGTACTTTTTATAGTGTAATATTTTGAGGCTAATATGGCGAGAATGAGCTATTTTATCTGTAATGTAATAGAAAGACAAGATCCTTCATTTCTTGGGGAGATGGGAGGGTTTCTATGAAGTCTAGTAGGAGTGGATTTGATGTTAGCTCAGGAGGTTAATGTTGAGACAAAGCACATGTTAAAAAAAAAAAGATAATTATCTGACACTGAACAAGAGACATCCATTTATTTATTTTCACCATTCCAGCTGTCTGTCCACCTTTTTTTGTTCGTTTTATTTGTTTGTTTTGTGTCTGTTCCCCGAGGGAGCTGGTATTTGTACTACAAGGGAGCATGGTGAGGAAATGGCTCCACATTTTCCTTGCCTTACCTCGCTAAGTGATCAGTTTGCCACAGCTGGCTTGGGTCTTTGGTGAGCTCTCAACAGTTAACATGATAAAAGATGTGGTGTTGGGAGTACGTGTTCATTACGTACTAATTAAAGGGTGCACTGATGGTGATGGAATATCATCCAGAGCCCACATGTTCTGTGTCTATTTGTGAACTGTACTTCACAAACATACTTTTGTATATGTTGTTGAGCAGGTGGAAGATTTGAGGTGTAATGCATTCCTATCCTCTTGCATTATTTTTAACAGGTTGTTTTCTCAGTCATGTGATCATACTTAGTCTTATTGGTCTTTAAATTAATTAGCCAATTAAGGGAATTAAAAACGCAGGCCTCACACTCTCATGCGGTCATTTCTCCCCATATTATTTAATACTACCTACGGTAAAGGAAACAGTGATCAGCTGAAGGCTCTCTTTCTTCTGGATTGTGCATCTTTGAGTCCATGAAGATAATACTCCAAAGGCATTGACTTTATTTTCTCATTCTCTCTTTCTTTAGTCTTTGATGCT
This sequence comes from Numida meleagris, assembly GCF_002078875.1. Lineage (NCBI taxonomy): Eukaryota > Metazoa > Chordata > Aves > Galliformes > Numididae > Numida > Numida meleagris. Next base: position 1,299,558 of record NC_034411.1, read on the forward strand.
TCCCCTCCCTCTTCTGGTTCTGGGGCTGATGCAGGTCAGACAACACAATACTGAACTTAAAAGTAACATGAGATGCTTAGTACCACACAAGAATAATCAGAACTTAGCAGAATTGTTTTTATACACCTCTGCCCCTGAAAGGAATTACAGTTACGCTAATTCATCTTGGAAGGCTTTTTCTGCTTGACTTTTCTAGATAATTTTAGTGTTAGATGCGTTCATTTCTACCTATTTCTCAGAAAGCATTTTTCTAAAACCTGGGTTGTTCTTTTGCTTGCACAGAAATAGGTTTCAATATTGGGTTTTGAATCTAAGTGTGTCATTGTTCAAGTTCACTGTTGACTCCTACTGGAGCTCTTTGTATGTAGGGACTTGATGTTTTTATCATCAGAGAACTATATTGCTTCAACACGAGGGGACACTGCCATAAATTCATTTTGGGAAAAAAAAGTTTCCTACGTGAGATGTCAGGAATGTTATGTGTAGAGAAATTTCTTTAACTAGGCATGTGAAGTGCCTGGTAGCATCTCAGAAACCATATGTCTGCACATAAAGCAGCAGTCAAAAGTATTTCTACTACTTTTCTGTTCTGTACAGGTCAGGCAGCATAAACACTGTTCTCACCACTGAAGAAAACAATTGACTGGTATGAATCCTGGATTTTATGCACATGCTTTCATATGGGCCCACTGGATGTTAAGGCTTCCTGCTCTTCCTAAGTTTGAACGTGTGAATATCTAAAGATCTGACTGATCAGAGAAGCTCAGGTTAACTATAAAATTGATCAAAAGCAAGCAAAGAATAATGGCTCAGCCCAGCAGTAGTGCTGCGATAAACCAACTGCTAGAGAATGTACATGGAATGATGCTGTAAGAGCACAGGACTGTCATTTAATTGTATTCTAATTGTTTCTGTTTGACAGAGAGAGTTGGAGGCTGACATGTCACATGCATCTATATCTGTTGCGTTTCTCTTTGCATAGCAAGAGAAGGATACAAAATGTGATCAAAAAGCAATTGAGTCTTTGTTACTGGTTGAACACATTGCTCACTGATTTTGTTCTGGAGTGTGCATTGGTCTCTCAAGTGAAGTGGCTGTCACTTTTCATGTTGGTGAGGGGCACTCACTCACAAATGGTCTCATGCAACGAACCTTTCCTGCATGGGCTGTGTGTGTCTGCTACCAAGCCCAGATGACTTCTCTCAAGATTAAAGTCAGCTGCTGGCGTAAAGACGTAGCGTTTTTTTTTGATGGGACAAGGATTTTAGCCACTGCTCACTTACCCCGCCATGTGTCTGTGCCTGGGAATGAACAGCCACATCACCCCCTTGGTTTGTAATGCAGTGCACCCTTCTTAAGTGTGTGAGTAAGAACTGATGGCTCCAACCTGTAATTTTGAGGTGACCCGTCTGTCACGAGGGAAAGCAGCAGCCATGTCTTTTTATGTTAATTCCAGATGCGGGTTGTGTGGCTTTCATGATGTTATGGTAAAGAAAGAGGTTTGAGCGACTCAGGATCCAGTGTCCTAAACATGAAGCACTAAGCTTTTCACTGATTTAATCAATTTTGCTATTAGCTTAGTTACTTTCAGGGTGGGAAAAGGGTGGAAAGCAACATTTAGGTTTCATCCTTTAAGGCTGGAAGCACTTTGACCTTCATCCAGCAAAGCACTTAAGCAAATGAGCAATGACATATGCTTATTGTTAAGCATATAATCAATTTTTTTTTTCCGCCAGATCATTGAATATATCAATCTTTCCTTGAATAAAAAGTAAAATAAAAGACGATATGCTAAGGGGAAGTGAGATTTTTTTCATGTTGGGTGTCATTTTTACAAACACCAAAGGTTTGGTTGCGAACTGTAAATAAATCCAAAAGCATTGTTTAAAGTCTTGTATTTCAAGGACAGAATTATTTATTGGTGAGAGCCAGGCAGCCTAGGAGTGAGCGGTGGTTAAAGGGATTAGTGTCATGGAAATTTGTTTTGATATTATGTTTACAGTACTGATACTGGAGATCTGATTATTTTTCCATACAGTTGTGTATATATCTGAGAGAAATAACAGGGCATTTGAGTTGCTGGGTGGAGGCCTATTGTTTTGAACTGTATTTCTGAATTCTAGCAAGCTTTTCTTATTTTCCCGAGCACAAAAGACTTGCATCACGTCTTAACAACAACCTAAGCTTTGAAAGACATAGGAAGGGTTGAACAAAGGGTTCATGTTGCCCATTTGGAATTCCAGAAAAAAAACACCAGGTAGAATAATATTTTTAAAAGATTTTTTTATGTTGTTCGTTGTCTACCCATACTACACAAGGATCTTCAAATTTTCTGAGACTGTTTTTCATGTTCCTCCTCCTCCAAGTTTATTTTGTGTATTTTCTTGATTCTTTAATTCTGTGACAGCTGTGCTTAGCACATTTGTGGATTTGCGTGTCTCTCTCCCAACTCCCCAGCTGTGGGGGTTCTGAAATCTGTGATTTTATTTTGATGTTAACAAAATTGTAAGCAAATGATCCTTTCGCTATTAGATGTATAAGATAAAGCGATTCGCTGCATTACAAGAATCCGTGAGCACAGCTGGTGGAACTGCTGTACCTAAGAGAAGAACAGCTCGTACGGTTTCTGTCAAACCGCTGCCAAACAATGTACAGCAATTTGTCTCGGGGTAACCCCAGGACTGCAAAATTGAATATGTGCATCATTCCTCCTGTGGGCTGCCCAGTCTCTCCCTCACTCCCTAGAACAGCGAACAGCGCATACCAACTGTCTTCCAAAGTTTGGAAAAGGAAAATTTTCCATGGGTAATGAGGCTTGCAGCCCTAGGGATAGCGGTAGGTACTGGACTCTGTTTCTTTATGTGGCTGCCATCCTGGGCTCTCAGTACATTTTCATAATTCTATTCGTCTTCTGTGTTTATCTGCCGGAACAAAAAGTGCCGTTTCCCTTTGGAAATTTGTCGAAGTAAATAGCCCCTTCTTTGTGATTTCTGTGTAAATCACAAGTTGGCTGGCTTGCTCCAAGTAGGTCCTAGATTTTGTTCAAAACAGACCTGCGTGTGTATTTAGAAAATCCTTTCCAGCTCATATGTCTTAAATGAAAATTTTATATTGCTAGTTATATAAATTCCTCACACTGTACTGAAACTGAATTCAGAAACCACTACAGCGATTACTGAATCAAATCCCATCACGCCCTGAAGAACAATGCTGTCGCATTGTGTTGAAGATCCCTTCCCCTTATTCTGTGTATTATTAGGCCAGATTCTAGCCTTTGTTTTCTCAGAATTACAGAAGTAGCTGGTTTTGCCTATTCTGTTTTTAATGGATTTACACATCACACATCAAACTGATGTGAGGATCTGTCCCCTTTTCTCAGTGCATGCTGACAAAGCCATACAGTCTGCTGTAACCTGTACTTGTTCTGATGACTATAGAAAAAGCCATCGAGATAGTGAAGAATTTGTCACAACCAGCCCTTTGTGTTGCCTCACAGGATCCTGTTGTCTTAAAAGGATATTTATACAGTACAGTACAGGGCTGCTGTCTAGTACCTGGTATATATTCTCTGTGCACTGCCAAAAATGTGAGGTGCTATGCTTTTTAGTTTTAAAAATGTCAAAAATGGAAATTCGGGCAATTTGACTCTGCAATAATTTGCTGAGAGATGTCTGAATACGTATAGCTTTATGTAATTTTGCACAACAGTCTGGGCTGTAATACTGCAATAATTACCTGGTGAAGTCATAATTGAAGGGTAAAAATTGATTTTAGGGCCTACATAATTTAAACAGGACCGGATTTTACCAAGTATGACACATTTACGGTGTCTGCTATGTGCCTTATAAAACATACTAAATTTTAAGCCGATAACTCAAATGGTTCCTGAGATATAAACTTGTGAAAAGTCACAATTTTGCATTGTGCTGAAAAGCCACCTTACAATACAGTGACTACCATAGAGCTCTTTAATATCCAGCAGAGTTCTCCTGCTGTGCTTTGTCAGTTGGTAGCAACATCCAAGTCTTCTTGTAAAAGTAATTCACACTTTTTTCACAACACTGTTGCTTTAATTACCACTGAACTCTGCTGTTGCTCAGACAGGCCTAGCAGGACCAAGAGGGGGTCAACGCTGCAGTCACTGCAAAAGAAGCAAATGGCTTTTTTTCTTACTTTATTATTAACAAACCATCTTTGATTGAAATGCTCCTAGCTTCTGAGACCCAGTCTTGTCTCTGCGCTCTCTTGGGGTATTCATTATCAAAGTAGAGCATGGATGTCAATCTGGAAAAACATCAGAAATAATACCTAAAATCCTAATCAGGAAACTTCAAGAAAACAGGAGACTTATATGTCTTATACATGCAAACAGCTGATCAGATTTATCACACGTGCATGTTTGAATTTCTGATAGAAACAGAAAAATTCATCACCAGACTACACGTTTTGTAGTTGTAAAAATGATTATTGTCTATTTGTTTGTCATTATTTCTCTTTTTCCTTTATGCTTATTTAATTTGTTACATCTCGTTAGAGCCAAAGGCATCCATTGGAAGAACCGAGAGATGCTGAAAGAGAAAAAAGATCACATTTAAAATTACAAGATACAGTTTCTCTAGCTTTTTCACCTGAAATATTCTGCATTTATATATCATCTTTCACTCTAAAGAACTGTATAATAACCTTTCAGTGGCACAAACTCCATTTGCAAACTTAGGTTTGGATGTGTTTGGTCAGTGCTTCCCTTAGAAGATCGAGTTTGGAAATGGTCCTGTCCCTTCTGTTCTTGTGAGCTGGGAGAGAAGCGCAGTGCTCTTGGCATGGCAGCGTTCTTCATCAACTGTGACATTACAGCAGCCTTAGAACAGGACACCAGTTTGACTTCTGTGTTCAACAGAGACTGCAAAGAAGACTTTGTAGCTGAAACTGAGAGCGTCAAAATGAAACCCAGCACACTGAGCCAGTCTTAGTGCTTATTGAAAATATCCCCCGTGATCTATGAATGCCATTGTAGATCAGACCTCTGCTTCATATCTCATGTCAAAGATGATGCTGCAAACTGATACCATGCCACTTAACACCACAGTAAGGAACCAATTCCTTTCTGGTCTGGAAAAAAAGTGGCCCCCGTGGGATGAACTTTCAGTTAATTAATTAGGTAGCAGAATCACCTGCTGAAGTACTCTGGGTTTTGCTTGGATTTGCAGCAATCCAAGAATTTGAATATTCTTAATTTCTGAATGTAACAAGATTAAAACCGTCTGGATAAAATACTCCCTGCGAAATGCTCGGTAATACCAGGCCTTAATCAGGACTATTATTTTAATTGTGCAAGTCAGCCCTGGAACTGCTTGACTTTAACTAGAGGCTTGACAGAAAAACCTTATAGAAATCTCTTCGGAAATGTCTGCCCCAAATTACTCTATTTTCTCATTCAGTAGAGTCTGGCATCTATAGGAACAGAAAGCAGAGGGCTGAAAAAAGCACGTGGGGGGAAAGGAAATGTGTTTTCCACATGATTTTAGGAAGGAGGAGAAAGGTATGGAGAGCGAAGTGGCACAGGGTGTTGCAAGGATCTTTATGAAAACACCATGCTGCTTGGGCTGTCGTGGGTGAGAGGCTTCTGTTTGTTAGGTACGGAGTTGCTTGATAGTAAATGCCAGGAACGTCATCTCTGAGAGTTTCAACAGAGTAAGGATAAAATTGTCCTTTTCTTAAATATCGGACACACCGCAAGGGTAGAAGTGAAAGGAGACTGTGTGGCCTGGACAGCCTGCACAGGGAATGCTGAGGCTCACATCAGTCTGCTGCAGGACAAACCAGGGCATGTGCCCCTGTCCCTTTTGCTGTGCATGGGGTGCCTGTGTCCCCCATCAGTCTGCTGTGCTCTTTGAGGTACCCCATGCTAAATATTCGGATGCTAGCTCTGTTCCAAACGTAGCAGGTCATCCTGCACAAGCATTAGTGCACAGCCATCTCCTCTGGCAAGCATGCTTCCCAGCACAATACTTCAAAGTGGCCCTTTCTTGCAGAGCTGTGACCTACCATTCTGCTTGGCTGTTCAAGCAGAACAAGAAGCCTGTGAGGGACAATATTTACTTTCCTTTGTGGCTACTTACCAACAGTATGTTCTTTAAAGTCCTCATTCCTAATATTAGGACATGTGTGCTAGGTGGACATTGACTCCTTCCTAATGAAAACTTCTTTATTATGGCACAAGGTAAAGGAATTGAGATGAAAAATAATTCACCTGCAGACTTGCAGGGACTTGGATACATGACGTTGAGTTTATTGAAAATAAGATGAAATGAAGGGGAGAGTTTCTTTCTTCGTAGTCTGCTCCTGGCAGATTCAGTCAGAAGTACCATTCTCACTTCTCTAACTCTCATTTTCTACAGTCGAGCAGCAGATTGTTTGCTCTGCAAAAAGACAGTTTCAGGAGGTATCACTTTCCACAAGTTCTTTATTTCGCATTGACTATATAAAAGTCCTTGGTCTTTTTGCGATATATGCAGTACTAAAAACAGCACGGCTCATACACAACAGTCTGTGTGTTCTTTTCAAACAGTGACGTTCCTGTTCCCATGTGGATAAGTGGTTACTAAAACCTGACTATAGCAGTGCTGATATTTACTGCTCTCTGATCTGAAAGTATCGGTAAATTCACAGGCAAAGGAAGCAGTTAAAGCTGTAGCTGCTTCTACGAATGCAGTATAACTTCCTGTTCTTTCTTTCTTGGCGCTTGGATGCTACATATCTTATCCCTTATGTATGGGTGCTGCATATGAATCACAGATTCATAGAATCCTCTGCTGAAAAAAAAGTCCTTGCAGTGGCCAGTAGATCCAATGGGAATTTAACGAGGCAAGGGTGGGGAAAGGATTAGAATTCAATATTAAAAAAAAAAAAATAGAAATGAATGAGAAAGAAGGTCATATAATCTTTCACAGTTTAAAGTCCAGTAGTTATTTGATATGCCCTAGAATCCTACGTTTAATTCCAACAAAGATGATGCCTTAGAATCATAGAATCATAGAATGGTTTGAGTTGAAAGGGACTTCTAAGATCATCTAGTTCCAATCCTCCACTATAGGCAGGGTTACCTCCCTCTACACCAGGTTGCTCACAGCCCCATCCAGCCTGGCCTTGAATGCTTCCAGGGACGGGGCATTCACAGCCTTGCTAGGCAGCCTGTTGCAGTGTCTCACCACCCTCACAGTAAAGACTTTCTTCCTGATACCTAGTCTAAATCTGTCCTCTTCCAGTTTAAAGCCATTTCCCCTCATCCTGTTGCTACATGCCCTTACAGAAAGTCCCTTCCCAGCTTTCCTGTAGGCCCCCTTCAGGTACTGGAAGGCCACTATAAGGTCTCCTCGGAGCCTTCTCTTCTCCAGGCTGCACAGCCCCATCTCTCTCAGCCTGTCCTTGTAGGGGAGGTGCTCCAGCCCTCTGATCACCTTCATGGCCCTCCTCTGTACCCACTCCAACAGCTCCATGTCCTTCTTGTGTTGGAGGCTCCAGAACTGGACACAGTACTCCAGATGGGGCCTCATTAGAGCAGAGTAGAGAGGCAGAATCACCTCCCTCACCCTGCTGATCACACTTCACTTGATGCAAACCAGGACTCACAGCTGGTCTTCTGGGCTGCAAGCGCACATTGCCAGCTCATTTTGAATCTTCCGAGACTCCCAAATCCTTCTCCTCAGGGCTGCTCTCAAGCCATTCTCCACCCAGCCTGTATCTGTGCTTGAGATTGCCCCAACCCAGGTGCAGGACCTTGCACTTGGCCTTCTTGAACTTCATGAGGTTGGCATGGGCCCACCTCTCAAGCCTGTCCAGGTCCATCTGGGTAGCATCCCTTCCCTCTAGCGTAACTGCACCACTCAGCTTGGTGTTGTCTGCAAATTTGCTGAGGGTGCATATGATCCCACTGTCCATGTCACCTACAAAAATGTTAATTCACACCGGTCCCAACACCAATCCCCTGTATGTCCCAGGCTAGATTTAATTCTGTCTGGGTTTTATCTTTCCTAACCTGATCCCTGGCTGCTTGGACAACTTCTCTGTAGTCCTCCCAGGATGCCTTGGTCAGCATCACATCAGGATGTTAACATCACAGGATGTTAAGAACAAAGCAAAACAAAAATACAGCCAAACTCACAAAAAAAAACAAAAAAACCAAAAAAAAAACAAAAAAAAACACTGGACCCCCAAACCAACCAACAAAACAAAAAAAGCCAAAACAAACAAAATGAAAAGAATGTAAATGGCATGGAAAACCAGTGACTGCAGATGAGCCCAGTTTGAAGGGGGTTGCTGACACAGCTGCTGTATGCACTCCAAGGCAGCAGAAAGGATAGAGCTGGTGGTGATCATGTACTTTTGCTGTGCATACAAGGTTGTGAAATACAAATAGTACCTTGCAATAAGGATACGTAGATACTATAGAAACCAACTGTTTTTATCAGGGGAGGAACCCCAAGTCTTTATCTCAGAGCACCAGTAAGAGCTTCTGTGCTTCTTGCATACTGGACATCTAAGGAAGTATCTAGTGCATTGCTGAAGCACTTGTACTTGCTGTTCCTCTCAAAGGAACTGACCTGCATCTGTTTGAAAAGCTGCAGCCAGAAGAAGCACGTGTTGTTCCACAGACAGCATGCAGTACTGTTACATTCTCTTATGTTCCGTTCAGCCTTTGGGAAAAGAAAAAGAGAAGAATTTGTCCAGTTATAATGGTCAGAAACATCACACAGTCCATGCTAGGTGGTTTGATGAGCACAGAACAAATGTGAGTTTACAGGCTCTTGTTCTTCTAGGTCAGTCATCAAATCTGAAGCATGAATCTACCACATTTGTGAAAATAGGTTAGATTGTACAAACGGATGTTACTAGTTTTTCGTGGTAAAATTTAATATGAGGCACATGCATACGGAAATAGTCTATACTTACTTCTTAAAGACTAAATGCATCCCCTTGGAACTGAAGTCAAATACTTGCTGGCAAACTTCATTTTAAAACCATGTTCTGAAAGCAAGGTGGAAAAATGGAGCTGAAAGTAGGAAACATCTCTCCAAACCTGGTAAAATTGGGCACTCTGCTGAGAATGAGAGCTAGAAGCTCCTGTTGTAGAACAGGTACTGAATACAATCACATCCCCAACAGATCTCCATGGGCTTCATCCCGACCATCTGACCTTGTTGTGCGACAGCTCCACTTGACAGCCATACCAAACAAACAGAGAAACACCTTACCCCTTTCAGACTTAAGATGATATTACAGCTTGTGAATAAGATTTCCAGTATGTGGACATGACAACAATGAAAAACTATAATTTAGGACATAGAGTATTCTCTTTATGCTTTTATGTGGAATTTCACTTTAATGCGATGTAAATGACAGTAAGAAATACATTCACAGAATGTTAAAGCCTTTCTATTAAATATTCTGTATGCATTTTATATTCTAATTCATGTACAGTCAAAAACCCTGATAAAATCGTAGTACTGATTTGACTGCTGCACTTATCGTATTAATGAGGATACTTTATGCCTTTTGAAAATTGGGATATAGTCCATTATGTGATTGTGAATGATGTGATTGTATCACATCAATTTGTTATTCAATCCCACCCCTCCCTTCAGTCAACTTTGTATATAGGAAACCATTGGCGAGCATGCATGGAAGCAGGAAATGCACCATTTAAAACTGGTCTTTTTTTTTTCCATTTGTCTTTTCACTGGTTCAACAGATGATATGTGTTTTACCAAATTCTGAAATTCACTCAAACTCCAGAGGAGAATCCACCAAGGTATCCTCACGAGCTGGCTGAAGGCGCAAGTCTCCAGCTTTTAGAGTTGCACACTGGGATTCACCTCGCTTACTCTGGGGTATATATATATGGTATATGCCATACACCAGACCAAACCTCTTGGCTCTTTGTGTAGCCCATGAGGACGGATGGTCAGCTCCACAGGAAGATTCACACTGTTCTATACCCGTCCTCCTGCAGAGAATATGTAGGGAGCTGGGTTTCTAATTTGCACCATTTACACAGGGAAAGTTAGATGTGAAAAATCTGGCTTGCCTTGACTGCATCTTAAGAATCGTTTCTAAACCCTCTTCAAAATAGCAAGAGGTTAGGGACTGAAAACATGCATTTCTTTTGTTGAAAGCATATTTCTTTGTTGGAGTTTTAATTTAAAAAAAATGTTTCAAATTTTTTCACATCTCTTTGCTGGATATTATGTACTTTGCCTTTAGGAACACCCTTGTCCTTGGGACTTCTGCTCCGTTAGATTTTAGTTTTAAGTCCATGACAAATACTGCATCTTGATGGAAGTAAAAACCAACCAGACAAAAAGCTAAGGTCAGTTTTTTTGTGTTGTTTTTTTTTTTTTTTTTCCCACATCTGAGACTACTATAAGCATTTCCAGACTGAGCATAACTCCCAATCTTATATGATGAAGGAGTATACATTCTCCAAAATGTAATAGCTTAGGTATACAGGTTCTGTCTCTAAGACATTTTGAAAGCAGCTTTGTAACCAGAAAATTAAATCTGCATTCTGGTGTCTTTCCCCTAGATTCTGTCCATTAAATATTTAATTCTCTCTGTAATGACAGTCGCTGTTATTAACTTGTCACTGAATGCTATGTTTTGCTGATGCTGCCATCTCCTTTCAGTGTCCTGTTGTTGCCTGCAGTTTTCTGTTTTTTTTTTTTTGTTTGTTTTTGTTTTTAAATATTATCTTCAATATTACTGCCCAGTCCATTTTTGTTTCATTTCCTCATAACATTTTCTTACTACTGACTTAAACTTCTCCGAGGTGGTGCTGCCACGTGCTGCAACGCTCCGGTGGAGTGTTTGTGAGAGCTCTGAAACAAAAATTACCGAGTTCCTACTATGCAATCTTGTACTTCTAATTTTTGGACTTGTTAACACAGAAGCATGACTTGAAGGATTTATCAAAGTGTATGTTCTCCTGAATTTGACTGCCAGAGTTAAAGCAAGTTTGTAATTACTTGCTTGATCTCTTACTGTAGCGCAAAGAAATGTAACAGACGTGTGTGCACATGTACAAGCACACACGTATAGGCAGTGTAATAGATATAGAGGAGCACAAACATGTTTTAAAGTGTCCTTTTCTGAGGTAGGGGGAAGATATATTTAAAGGTCAAAGGGAAACATTAATGATGTTAGGTAAATTTTACCCTATTTAAATTCAAACCCAATAAGAACTTTATACAATCTTTTGGACAAAGCCTGCGACGTTCTAATCTCTGCAAATCCACTCTATACTGTTCACTGCTCTTCTTATTAATCAGTTCTACAGAGCTGTACTCTTCTCAATACTGTTACACACACTGCATTTTTATTCTTCAGCTTCAGCTTGGCCTTTTCTGTATTTTTGCTTCGTCTTACATTCAATTACCCACAGCCTAGTTTTCAGAATAGGGTACTATCGGTGGCTGCGTTTAAGCAACAGCCCATTATGTCATCTTGCTTCATATATTTTACTCTGATCTTTTTTAGGATGAAGCTCATTTGAGGAATCTTTCTTCTACCTTTGGGGAGAAATTATTGCCCTTCTTTCACAGGGTCCAAAATTTCCCTTCCCAATGCCTATGTTATTAAAAGAACAAGCAAACATCAATTTATTTCCACCTTGGATCCTGTTATTTTGCTGAACTACTTTCCTGTTTCATTTTCAGAAATATCAAGGTGTTGTGCTAATTATTGTTGCTCTATTTATGGCTTCTGTAATAATATTTAGTGATCCAAATTCAATGTCTACTTTCTTCTGAAACTTTTTGTATTCTTTGCAACATATACTTTCTTATTTGAGAAGTCTTTCTCCCTTTCATATTGGTGAGTTTATGACATGCGTCCATGAAAATGGGAGCTGTTTGCCCAGTGAGAGTTCTCTTTGAAAAAATACACAGCGCAAAGCTTATGACATTTGATGAAAGTCTTGGTCACTCTTTAGGGATGACGCCTGGCACTGCCTTTTAGACTTGCTTGGAACTGCCATGCTTTTTATGTCATCATCACCATTTCACATGAATTATTTTTTCTTGCCAAGACAAGGGACTCCCTTCCCCCGTCCCCTTTCCCCAGTTCCCCTTTCATCACAAACCTCCACAAACAATGCTGTGTAGTTAAAGTCATAATGTATTTATAGTCTTTTATATATGTATTCGTGAATATATATTTAAATACATATATACACTTGAAAACGTTTTATAGTTATCTGTAGGTAGAAAACCCACACAGTTGTCTCCTATTTACTTTGACTGCATTGATAAATTTTTATACGGAAAACAAATTTTTTCCCTGGCCTCTTTTTTCACAGATTCCATCTAAGGCAAAATTCCTTCATGAGACTGATGACCAATTTCCTTTTTAGTATCAAATTAGCTTCTGTCCATTCTCCTGTCTTCTGCTCCCAAAACTTATCGAGTCATGTCTGCTGTGATTTTTCACCTACGACTTCTCCATGTCTTAATCATCTCCTTGGAGAACTGGAATTATATACCACGTTTTGAGCTCAAGATGGAAGCATACGTTGCAGCTAATCACTTAGTATGGCTGCTGTGTACACACATTTGATGCCTTGAATGCCAGTTAAGGAGAAATTGAAACCAGCATCATCCATGCAACTAGCCAGCTTCTCTATTTACGTTAAGATTGTAACATTTATATTATCTTCTGAGTGGATTCTTTAATGTATATCTAATGAACTACATACAGATTTTAGAATTAAGAACAGCTGTAGCTATCAAAAAAAGAAGAAAGTATAGATTCCAGGCACAATATCTGGAAATCTTCTGAAAATTTGGAAGAATCTCACAGATATCATAGCCAAAAAAATTCTTAGCTTTCAATAGTGTAAAATACAGTAAGAGCTGAAAGTTCATGCCAGTCCTTCAAAATAATTGTCTTTAATTAATATTATTATTGATCATGTAGTAGGAGACACAGCCAGAGTGATACAAAGATTTCAAGGGAATGCTTTGCAGCTTAATTATGTTTCCCTGGGAGATTTAAAATAATTCAATTTATTTTCCCTCGTGTTTCATCAATCATTATATGAATAGAAAGGATATCTGAGCTTCATTTCAAAGTGAATTCCTGTAGATTCAAGAACTTTTGACAATATACTGATTAGAGAGGGAAAGGGAGCACATCCTCTGAGGATGAATGAACCTTCAAAGACTCTCAGATGACTGTAACACTGCTCTCTGTTGGTAAATTTTCTGGGGACAATCTGGTGAAGAGCATGGCCTTTGTAAACCTATTTCTGATGCAGAAAACACACTCAAATTGGACCGATTAATTCTTTTTAGTTAGCTATCACTGGGAAACTTTTTTTTCCGCATGCAAAATGCACGTGCATGTTCTTTCACTCTTGCAGAAAGTCCTGATGAATTTAGCTCGTTTTCTGTCCGACAGTCTATTACTGCCATAATCCATGTCACAGAGTAAGTTATAGGTAGTGCTGAATCTTGCTGCTGCTCAGTACCCAGCAGGCTCTTCATCTCCTTTTTGGAAACTGCCAAGTTATTCAGGATATTCATCACCTTTTATGTCAGACTTCCAAGGCACCCCCTGAAATGAAATAGAGATTATTTTTAGGGCAAAATGATCATCACCCAAGTTTTTCTTTATGTGTAATGCAGTGATATTCATGGGCATGTTTTAAGCAAGGGACGCCCCGCGTTGACAAAGTGCTCTTACTTTGCCAACCGTGTTTTGGAGCTGATGGCTGCAGCTGGCTCTCCCTGCCCTTCTCGGTGGGACTTGAGGAGCTTTCTGCACGTGTGGGTCTGCTGAGAGGGTGAGCGCGGTGCCAGGTGCCTCAGGTTTCATTGGGCTTCTCCGCGTAGCGCTGCGCAATCTGGATAGCAATGGCAGGAGCAGTCAGAGATCGCCTATTGCTGGGGGTTAGATGAAGGAGCTTTTAAAAATATCAAATAAGTCCAGATCTGAGCCAGTGACTTTTAAAATGAAAGGTCTGCTCTGTTACCGTTAATGGGCAGGCTTTCATAATTCTTTGCTATTAGAGTACTAACTCCCTCTTTTCAAAGCCTTCCTGAACCTCTCATTGTCCAGCATTTGTATCTCTCACTTTAATGAGTGCTAAATAAGAATTATATAAGTATTTCAATAATTCTCACTAGACAGTTAATTAAGCAGCACTGACTCTAAGGAGCAGTCAGCTATTACCTCCTTTTACAGACAAGTGCTTCCACAGACACAAAGGGAAGAGGTCAATTTAAAAAAAAAATGATGTGTGGATTAGTAATCTTTCTCCGTAATAAATGACCTAGCTAACAAGCTGAAACAGTGAAATAAAAATTCACCTTTTTTTTTGTCCCTTCATTTTTCTGAACCAATATCTTGTGTTCCTCCAACCTTCTTTTGCGCAGGATATGCATTCCCTTTAACTTTTAGGGGCCAGAATATGTTCAACTAAAGCTCTCCAAATTTGCTTCTCTGAGAAATTCGCGTGGGGCATGGCCCTGCCCAATTCTTCATTACACATTCTTTTTTAACAGCTCCTGTTTTTTCTCATATTTGATAGATCCTACTGCAAACTTCAACTGGAGTGAGTGCAGAGGACCGTAATACCAGTCTTACACACAGGGTATTTTATTAAGTCCAACAGTTAAAAATGTACAAAGTTCCTTGTAATAATCCATTCATTCTGTTCTCGCCTGATTCTTGGAGTAAGCCTGCACAATTATTCAAATCCCAGCTTTTAGCTACAGCATACACCTCGCCATGGGGCTATGCCTCTGTAATCTTGCTTTGGTCTTGCATGTCAAATGGAATTAACTCCCATAAGAAATGTATGCGAAGACAACCCAAAGTGTCTAATCCTACTGCTGTCTTAAATTTCTGAAACTCAGACCTGTCATCTTTTTCTATAGCTTTGTTGAAGTTCTCCCTTCTGCTTCAGTCCATCCAAAGATGAAGTTTAGAGAAATTTGCATTTTTATATATTTTTCAGTTGTGCACTCCTGTGGCCTTTTCACGTGTTTCCTTTGTAGAAGCGGGTTTTTTTTGTAACTCAAGTCCTATTTTATACTCGGCAGAATGCCTGATGGAGGTGAATTCAGTTGCTTTTAGCTAGCTGTATACAAGTTTAAACACACGATGCATTACACTTCTTGACGACGCTCACGCCGTGTGACGTATGGAAATAATGATATCATTATGACTATACCTTAACAGCTGAGCCTAACTAATCACAAAACCCAATTCTGACTCCATTAAATCTCAAATCACATTGCTTTCTTCACGAATAAAGTGCTTGCTGAAATTGGCTTTGCTTAGTGTAACTACGCTGTTTGGGTGTTGTACTGGAAGTAGATTAGCTTTCAAAGCAGCCTTTCCGATGTGTCTGTCTTCTGCTGTTCTCTAGGGGGCACGCTTTCAAATTTCCACACACACACACACAAAAAAAGCCTACATTATAAATAATGAAGGGGAAGAAAACGCAAAGCATTTTTATAGAGAAACTTAATTTTCCACTTACTCAATCAAATATCGACGAGATCTGATTAGAGGTGGCCAATTTTAGATGAACCAGGCAAAATACATTTACATAGGGGGTCCAGTTTCAACATAATTTCAGTAAAAAGCAATTACAAAATTATAGTCAGCTAGAAGGCTGGTTCTTCTAGGTGTCTTGGCTAAGTGAGGTTGGAAGGGTAAAACTGTAACTTATTGTAGTGGGTATTTAATAAGTGGTAAGCCACAGCACTCTCCACTTGAAAGTTAATTAAGGCCATAGAATGACCATAGTTGCACAGCAAATATGTTAATGGGTTAGCCATGGTAACTGTCACAACAAAGCCCAGCATAAAATAATAGCTTTAGGCACTGTTTTTGCTGATCGTTACATCTTTTAAAAAACGCTGTTGTATTTTGTTTTTATTTGGGGAAATAATGAAGTAGCTTTTAATTTAAGAACTGCTTATTGTCATTATTAGAAACTGAAACTGAAATACTGAGGTGCAGAGAACAGTTAAAATATTTGCTTATGTACTGGAACCACATAAACATCAACACATAGTGCATGTCAGTGAGATGTCCCATTAATTTAGTATTTTTAGGCAGGCTACGTAGCTTTTACAGTTCAGCTCAAAAAGCTGGAGCTTATCCTTCATATGTAGTATTTCATTTCTGAGCGTAGTTGCTGTATTATATTTGTTGCTGTTGAGTAAGAGAACTCAGCGGCAAATGGGCGATCACCTGATGGCTCCACTGCTAGTGGAACAGCTCCAACTTCCTTCCAAAATGTCTTCTCCTTCAGAGCATGGTCAGTTCTGGTCTTGAGGGTTTGTTTTGCTCGGTTCCCCCGAATTCTGAACTTCTTTGGCCGCCCATGTGGGGTCGGGGCAGGGCAGCATTTTGGTTTTGCACTTTTTGTTTCCTGACTGTGCAGCCCTTCTTTCAAGAAACTTGAAAGGTTGCACACTGGAAATTACTAACATATTTCCCGGAGGCTGTTCACTTAAATGCTCGATACTGCTCTCTTTTTTCTTGTTAACCTGATCAGGACGATGCAGGAATATGCAAATTGATGTAGAGCTACTGAAGTCGATCAGGGAGGAATTTGCTTCCTGATATCTACTAGCCTAAAAACTTGGGATGAAATTAATGTATAGACTACTGCTACAGCAACATCATATATTCAGTAGAGGAAATTTTGAAAGGTATTTCTTCAGTATCTCTCTCTTGTTGTTTTCCTTAATATATTTCTTGATTGCTTACACCATTACGGAGAGAAATCTGTTGAATGTTGCCGCATATTCTATTACTGTAAGGAATTTATACATATTTACCCATAGAAATTAGTCTGTGCAGAAACTTAGCATACATTTCTCTTGGTACTGCTTTCACTGTTAATCAGCTGCTGCTCTGCTCATGCTTCCTAGGAAGAACAAACACCTGCCTTTTTCCAGCTAAGAAAATCCTTTTCCTCTTGAGAGATTCATATATGGTTGTCCCTGGCTCTCTTCAGGAAAAAAAATTTAAAAAAATGGAAATTTATCAGTGGAATTGATCGAATGCTTTTTTATGATGAAAAGTTTTCCATCAGAAAGTTCTGTTGTTGAAGCTGAACCTCTCCATACACGCAGGCTGGATTTTAGCAATTTTATTAATATAAAATAAAAAAAATAAAATAAAAGGGCATTCGGAATGTCAGCCTGTCCACTTCTCTTCTTTTGGAAGTCTTGGCTGCTTTTCCATGTGTTAGACACTCTTCCTGCAGCTGTGGTGGGTCCAAGGGAGCAAGCAACAAGGATATTTGTTCCAACCTGTACATCTCTGGCACAGCTTGGGACACTGCCATACTGTCATCAGACACTTTGCCACAAAGTGAGATGCAGTGGAAAATGCCATCTTAAAATTTTGCTGCCATGGGTGGTGGTAAATGCACTGAGAACCTTTGCAGTCTGGGGACCCTCTAAGAAGAATGATGTGCTCATGAAGTGTTAACAGAAAAATACAACTATGCATCAAACTGCGGTACGTGGAAAAGTGTGATGGGGCTGGGATGTGATGCTATCTCTAAGCCAATGGCCTGCTGGGGGCAAATAGGAAACCTCTAGCTATCAGATGGGATCCTGAGGGAAAACGTCGCTATGAGAGATGACCTACGTGGGAGAAGAGTAAGTGGGTTTGGAAAGCAGAAACAACAGCAAGGCAGGAATGCAAGAAGCAGTTCTGAGCCACAGCATGTACTTAACCGAGCAGTGTATGCGATGAACGGCTATGGTGTATGAAGAACTCCTGGACAACAAGAAGCAGTGGCAAACATGTGGAAACACTTTGCAGTGGGAGAGTGGGCTGACAAATGGGAGCTGTGGCAGTGTATGGTAGCCCTTGTTGCTTGTTCACCTCTTGCTATCCATTCACTGGATAGCTCAGTTCAGTACTGCAGGTACCCCAAAAGTGCTGTTTTCTCTTAATCACAAGCAAGTTCAAACTCTGAAACTCAGGTGCTTCAACCATCCCTGCAGCAAGGCTGGGATGAGTGAGGCAATGAGCTGGGTACACGATGACTCCCATTATCTCAATCCTGTTCAGTCTTGCATGAATTTTCTATTCATTGAGTGTTCCCTGCCTTACACAACTGATGTAGGTGGTGCACAAATTAGCCAGGACCCTGTGTGGCAGAGACTGTGAGAGCCAGAAGCCTCGCTGGACAAACCTGGGTACCTGTGAGGACCAGGAACATGTTTTTCTTCCCAGAGTTTGTTCAGAGGTGGTGCAAAAATGTCTCATTGTTTTCTCTCTTCCCGATTGCTCTACTAATACAGACAGACCTGCTCTATTACTGGTGTAACTCAAAATGTAGCTGAAAATATGAGGCGTAGACCACAAAATATTATGAACTATAATTTCATTAGTGTGTCAATACTGCCTGTCTCACTGGATCACTTTCTTCTCTGATACTATCTTAGTGAAGTTGAGACACGAATTAAAAGCAGCTGATTTAACGTGGTCAGAGCAGCTTTGATGCAGGTTCATGGGCAGATAAACCTGGAGGCACCATCTCGGCCATAGACTCAGTTAGCAGTGGGTTACTGGGGTACTTTTTGCTGCTAGAAGATGTGTTTCTTAGTTCAGCTTGCAAACAACTGTGCTGCTCCCTACCAAAAAAAACGACATCTTCCAGTACTTTTCCCAAGAGTTTCACCAAGAAGCTCTAACAAGACTCAATTGTTAACATACTGATAAAAAGCCCTAACTGACTATGTTTGCATAAGTGAGGACAGAAAGTGATTCTTTGCAGCCCTTGGTTTGTATCAGACACAAACATAGATGGATAAATAAAATTTCAGAATGTTGCAATCTTTGAAGCTCTTCCTTCATTGCCCTTTGACAATGTCACATGCTCCATAAAGGGTCGGTGTTTGGACAATGTGCTCTCCCTGCATGATGTGGGGTAAGCGTGCCCTATAGTTCATCCCATGTCCATCTCTCTTGTCTAACTGAAAGCTCTTTGGAGAAGGTGATGCCTCGTCAAGCACGCTCCAAGAGCAGAGTTCCACTTTTGCCTGAGATCCTGAGGTGTCAGTATAATACAAATAACAATTGCAGCTCTGCATAAGTGATTCAGATCTGGTTCTTAAAAAAAAAAAAAAAGAGAAAAAGGAAAAAATCATTTTACTGTCTCATTCAAGTGCATGAAAGCCAAAATAGGCCATTTTAAGGAAATGATGCATAATCATGGAGTTTAAACACCTTACCACCGAGCTCTTCACTGAAGCAGGTTTGAATACACTCAAAACTCCCCCAAGAAATATCTAGGGGATACTGCAGGGGTGGGAGAGACTGATACCATGATAGACATTGTGCCTCAGTTTCAGATGACTTGGGGATTCTTCTGGCTGTTTTGTTTTGCAGAAGTGTGTGATGGGACTGTTTTATTAACCCAGAAACTTTTACCAAAAATTACTGATTTTGTTTTATTTTTAGCCAGGAGATATAAGACCAGTATGCCACACTGGAAAACCTTTAAGTATACACAGAATTCACGAAGAATTATTTTTTAAGTAGTGTATTATTTTCTTTTCAAGAAATTCACGTTGCTGTGCCAGTTCCAGGCGCTATGAAGGACGCAGTACATCATGAGTAACAGCTTGAGTGAGAAGTCCAAGGGGGGATAATTTGGACACTTGAATCATACCGTCTACAAATGCTTGAGATATCCTAAACAAGTGGCAGCGCCTTTGTCAGCTTCTTTTTGCTCACTGTGTTTTCTTGGCCCTTTTAGGAGGACCTCTAAAGAATGTAGCAGAGGAGTGGAAAGACGTAGGGAACTCTGGCAATAACAAAGCCAATCTACCAAAACCCCAAACAGCCTTTGCGACTTCTGGGCTCTCCTGCATTCTCTTTCTTTATTTCTGGAGGAGAGTTTTTGTGTGTCTGCTAGAAACATTTTTAGCAGTGTGAAGTCGCCTTAGTTTTCGTACTTTTGCCCCTTCCTGCGTCGGCTGCAGAGCTCCAGATTTACTCTCCCCGTAATCAGTTTCTGATTCAGTTTGGGTGACCATGATACTGGCAATCTTGGGACTTCAGTGTCACTGCTTCACTTTTCTGTGTGTTTCCCTTCTCACTCTCATTCTGCCTTGCCTGTTTAGGACTTTAGACAGGATTTTTCCATGCAGGATACAGCCTAGGGTATCTTTGTTTAATGTTCTAATGAGCGTGTGTCCACAGCAGCAGAATTATCCTCAACCCTTCCTAGACATGTCAGAATCTCGTCCTTTGCCTGAAGCTGCTCCCGTTTAGGAAGGCTGTTCCTGTAGCTCAGTGCGCTGTGTTGAGTCCCAGCCTGGAGCAGAGCTCTAACCACACACACAGGATTCCCTGTGCCATCCTTCAGCAAAATCAGTTGCTGAGTGTGCAGTAGCACACAAAAATAAGAGAAAGCAGCAAGTATATTTCTTAATTTTTGAAAACAAGCAAACGACAACAAAAGCCTCTGTCCATATGTAATTTTTATTCCTTCAGTGCAGCCTTGTTTTCTTTTCATTTAGCTTGTTTGTTTAAAAATGTCCTCGGAAACTTTTGCTTTGATTCCAAGCAGGCTCATTTAGAAGGACTCTCAGAAGCTTGCCTTTTGTCATGCATTGCCTTCTTGATTGTTTAAACTTTCACTGTTCCACTGCCTGAATGTATGAGCATGGTCTTCAGATGATGGTCTCACTTTCAAGTGGGAGTATCAAATATACTTAGCAATGTGCGAGACTGCTATAAAGCTTGCAAAGTGATTTGAAATCCTCTGCTAGAAGCTATTATAATAGCGCCAAGTACTATTATTAACGTCCTCATTCTGTTTTTGCTTAAGCCTTCCCCAAGAACAATTAGCTGTTTGTTTGACCCACATTATAACATCAGCTCCCCATTATGGTAGCAGTGGAAGGACTGAGAACAACACATAATCTTCAGACTTAATGGGGCAGAAGACTGCAGAGGGCCAAACCCATCTTGATAGAATGCCCTGAAGTCAGCAACTTTATGCAGAGATGGATCTGGCACAATGCGGTTTCCATAGCAGTGTCTGATTGTTACGTGAAAATATAAGACTAATAGCAATGATATTGCAGCAGATTTGTCATAAACAGCTGTTAAAGTTAGCAAATATTGTGAGGAACTCGGCACCACAACCTCTGTTTTCTTTAGGGGAGCCAAACATATTTGATCTGCTCCACTGGCATGCACATGAGGGAGAAACAAAGAAACTGAGGAAGAGGGGACGTGTACACACACTTGCAACCTGCTTTGCTGTTCATTGTGAAAATTATCTATGCAGGGATTGTTGCTTTTGTAAGGTTATTGGTGGCTGAAGTTGTTCAGCAGTGGATGGACACAATCCCGAGGACAGCGTGGAGCGCGGTATATACTAATTTTCTGAATACAAACTGTCAGTATGACACACTGCAATTGCAATTGTCCCTTATATAAACTGCTTTTGTAGAATATAAAGAACCTGTAAATACATTGCAATCCAAGATCCTGCCGCTTAAAATGTATATATCAGTCCAATAAATGGCATTGCATTTGTCTGTTTTATGCTTCTATTGAATGCAGAACACGTGCTGCTAAGAAACAAAAAGGACATGCATTTATTTTCAGGCATAGGACTTGGGAACCACTTGGGAAGAATATTCTTGATTGAGAACCAAAACATTCCATAATGCTTAACAAACCTGCAAATTGAAAAATCAACATCTGCCCTGTGTAGCAACATAGCGGGAGAAAGACCTATAGCCTGAAAATTTCAAAATATTCCGTAAATTATATTTCTGTGCATTTACAAAATTACTACTCTCTGAATCAAAAATCTCAAGCTGTTTTTATCTGAGAGCATATGTTGTGTCGATAGACAGTATCTCAGCCTGGAGTTGTACATGAAAAGCCCCGCTGCATAGCATAATGGACAGTCCTTTGAACGTGAAGCTGCATCTCAGGGAATGCTCCTACAACAGTATTTTAAAATAAATGATATGCATCATTAAATCACTGAGGATGACTAACGCGACCGTACAGAAAAACCACAACTCCCGCAATCACAGCTCCAGTTCCTATCGGAATAGTGGAGTTTTCACCTGGCAGCCAATGGAGGCGAGTGTAGCACAGTCCGCATTCAAACAGATGAAGGCACTGCTCTAAAAGGAACGGGGAGAAACCTGTGATTATGTCGTTACCGTAATGCTGGCTGCTCGCTTCATGTCTGCATGGGATTTTTTTTTTTTTTTGGCCGTTCCCCTTATTTACATATCACAGGCTTGTCTTTATAAAGTTACATTCAATAATTTATTAGATTGATCTTTTCAAAATTCTGCTCAGCCTGGGTGTCATTAGGAAAACTTATTTCAACTTACTTAAAGGTTTGTGCCTGAGCAGGGCTTTTACCTGCCTCACTGCTGATATTCTAAAAATACCTCCATGTCCATACTATTATCCATTCTTCACGTCCAATTGCTCTGTTATGGTAATAGTCAGAAGCACACCATGTAGTAATTACTTACAGCTGACTTAAGAAAAGAATATTCAACTCCCCCACTGTTCCACTAGAAGGTCTTTATGCACTATTAACTCATTCCTGTTTATTAATACTCTACTGGTAATTCTGGCTGCTGCTTTTTAGGTTTGTAATAGGAGGACTATTAAACAGCAATTATTGACCATATGGGTTGGTGAATATTTGTGTTTGTGGTTGGTTTTTGTTGTTGCTGTTGTTGGGTTTTTTTTTATCCTTTTAGTTGATTTTAAGGAGCCACATCGCAATGTAGCGGTGCAACTTTACATCTGCCTGGGATTAACAGCTTTGGCAGCATTCCCCACCTAGAAAATGCAAATTCCGTATTTCAGAAATATCGTCTGAAGCTGTGAAAATACAGAACAATTTAAAAAACATGAAAACACTGTGCCAGACAAAGTGAAAATCTTTGTCTTTTTTTTTTTTTTTTTCCCAGTAGTGTATGGTTTGATCTTTCTTGCTTATCTGTCTGTTTCTCTTTCTTCCGTATTTTTTTTCAGGTTTTAAGTCTCTTCCTAGAATTTAGAAATGGTAAAGAGGAAATACAAATCAACAGAACTACTTCTAGATCAGTGTGAATTATTACACTTTCATGGACTAGAAATCCACCCTCCTCAGTAAGCTTGCCTAGTGAATAGGTTCTGGAGGGGCAGAATTACAGCAATTATCTCTCAAATAAGTGGGCTTTAAAAACAGAGTCTTTCCCCTTTCCTCCACTGCCTGTTTTGTGTGTGGGTCAAGCTAACTGCAGTTCCTGCCTTCGCCAGCAGCAAGAGCATCGCTCAGGTAGGTTTGCAGCAATAGCTCAGATTTTGGGTTCCCTCCCAGTTTGCTACAGGTTTGGAGGGAACCCACCACAGGCTAAACCAGCTTTGGCACCCGCTGTCATTCCAGTGAGAAAACAAACCAACTGAGAGATGGGAAAGAAGGGTCACTGTAAGGAGTGTGAGCTGGAAGGAAGGTACAAGGACTTCTGTGGGGAAGGAAGGTGGAGCAGCAGTGAGAAATTGTAAACAGAAGCATATGATGTGTAATAGGAAAAACAAAAAGCGTGAATTCAGGGAAAAAGTGCCTCCTGGCTGAAGAGGGCAGAGTGCAAGACTGCCATTTGCAGCTCCCTAATTTCTTTTCTCTTTGCATTTCCTACGCAAAGGGTAATTACACACAAAGATAAAGGGTGGATTGCCAGGATCCCCAGTCAAAGACATGGAATATGTACTTACTGAGGTTTCCTGTTGCCTCTGGCAGTGTTTGAGTCCATGGCCTGGTGTGACCACCTTCAGTGAGGCTCCATCGCCGGGGTTGATTTGGTGGGAGAGTTGATTTTAGGTACGAAACTACCATCCTACAAGCAAGTATTGTGCAAAATAACTACATTCCCACTTCTGAACACTCTTTGATATTGTCTCCAGTGCTCTTGAAAAGAAGTCAAACTTGCCAAACAATTACTTCTGTTGGCACTTGGCTCTGTTTTTTTTCCTAGTTTTTTCATTATCCTTTAATACTATTTTTACACTTTCTTCAATCTCCTACTTGTGTGTTTGACTTGGATTCTGATTCTTAGCTGTCAGTGTGGTCTTAGGGCAGATGACCAGAAACAACTCCTTTTAGACATAGTTGTGGGCACAGTTGCTTCTGATGTTCATTGCATCACTCAGAAATCTCTGTAATACTGAAATAAGTGGCATACAAGTAATTGCTTTAGAATTTGAAATTTGTTGCTTTACTGCTAGCAAAACCCTTTTCCTGTTGATGCCCTATTATAAGTTCACACCTGTCCTCTTTTTTTGTTTTCTTTAAAGTTGGAATACTTTCTTGGACTGAGAAAAAAATTGGGAAAGATGGCGAGGTACAGTTTGTTCCTGAAATAGTTTCTAGCTTATTTCAAGTATGAGCAGGTTACATTCTCACCATTTACTTCTTGACCTGTCAAGTTACCGGGGTCTTTAGTGTGATCACATGTATTCCAGGCTTATGTAGGCCTCAAAACATCATAAGGCCGTGCTCAAATTAATTGCATTAAAAAAAAAAATCCGGCTGGCTTCCGAGTTGTTAAAAGTAAAACAGAGGATTTATTCCGTTTACACTTCTCATACCAAAATGCCAAACTGCCATTCATTCTAAAAATAAGCATCATGTCATGCAGTCTTTTGTTCTATATTGCTGCCTGACTTTTCATTATAAAATTCCCATGTGGTGTATTACACTAGAAGCATTCCTTCTTTCGGCAGCTTCTTGCTCGGGAGGCGTGTGCTTTGTCATAAAAGCTGACGCACCTCCACACGAGGGCTGGGTGCTGTGGGGGCCCTTTTTCTCCTGATGGCAGAGCTAGGAGAAGAACTGAACTGACTGTCCTTGGAGGAGAAGCTCAGAAGTGATGTAAGGAGGGAGGTCTCCGCTAGCGGGGTCCTTATATGAGGTATACAGTGCCCACTGGGTATCTGCTGTGCAGTGCTAGGAGTGGGCTGAGAGGAATAACACGCTGGCATCTATTTTATTGCTTAAAGATACTAAAGAAATACTTTCCTTCTGTTGATTTTTCTTTCTTGTACAGGGTGGTATTTAAAATCATAGTTCAGGTGGACAGGTGCCTTTTCAGGTTTGAAAGGAATGAGTAACTGTGAAGCCTGAGCGAGGGCCCCTGCTGCTCTGCAACGCTGTGGTGAGCCCCCAGTGCAGGCCACATGTAGCAGATCCATGAGGCCAATGCCAGAGCCATCCCCAGGCTGCACTGCTGCAGTCACTGCAGCCCAGCACTGAACCTGAGAGATCTGCTATAGGAAGGGCTTCACCTCTGAGCGCCCAAAAAGCAAGCTCACTTTGCACCAGTTAAGTGACTTGATTCTCTCATCCCGAAGTTAAACCTGCCCTGAAATAGTCAATTGCATTCTATTGAGAAAATGCTCAGAAATTATATTTTTACAAGATAAAATTACAGGTTAGAGCTGACAATGGTGCTGATGTGTAGCTTAGTCAATCTGGTAAATTAGTGGAGCATGATATTCTTAGAGAAAGTGGAGTGTAGGAGCCATCCCTGAACATGCTCAAAGAAAAACGTTGTGCGAGTGATTCAGCTGTTCTTGCCGTTGCAGGGAAGAGATTAGAGGTGCACCACTTTGTCAGTTCATCTCCTTAACTCACAATATATTATTTATTACAAGGATTTGGTTTCTTAAGCCTGCCTTTTTTTTTTTCCCTTGTAAGATATCACTGACTATTTGATCTTGAGGGTTTATTTTTCATGATGATGATGATGATTATGTACAGGTATGTGGGGAGGGAAGGGATTTGGGGGGCTACAGCAAAGCCCAAGCTTTTTAACATATGGAGCATTGGTGTTTTCGTCTTGTGTTGGTACTTCTTACACCTCGTGCTAAAGATGTGATTGTGGTCAATTCAAGTGCGTCTGGGGTCCCCTGTCGCTTCACTTTCTGACTCCATTGTAATTTGTTTCTCCCTTGGCCAGCAGCACCAAGCACCAACTCTCAGAATGAGATGCCATCTGTATGATAAGTGATGATGTCTCACCTCTCCAGCCCAGCGCTAGCCACATTGCGTGTGCTCACGCCTCCTGCCCCATGGCCCCGTGCTGCCCGAGCTCTCACACACACGTGCACGCCTCCGTGGGTGTGTACATGTGGGCACACCGCTGCAGTGCAGCTTTCTGCTGGAGGGCCCGTGCAGCCCTAGAGACGTGTCTGAACGTAGCTGTGTGAATGGGAAGTGGGAGATGAGCACGAACCAAGCAGCTCCTTTCAGTCCTCTTGATGGATCCTGCACAGTTAGCTATATGTATTCCACCAGAAAATAGTTTGAATACCACTAACAGAATGAACAAAAAAATACATGTATGTATTTTCATGGAGTGTTTCACCTTCTGATGTAGCTCATCCATCAGGAGCATGTCTGGGGCTGCAGGAGAAGCAAAGCACTTTTCCCACAGAAGTACAAGAGAGGGGAAGAAGCCCAAGTGGCTGGGGCAGGACAGGACAGTGTGAATGCTGCTGGAAGTGCAGCTGCACGTGTCACAACAGCTATTGAGATCACAGCTGCACAATGACTTTTCATGCAGCAGCATACTTCGAGGAATGTGGATAATATCAGACCTATTGGCTAAATGAAGAATTTCATTTTCTGCGGCTAAAGCTGTTGAAAAAGGAAGAGGCCTGTTAAGATATTGATTTTCCCACCCCATGTTTAGCATCCAAATAACATTATACGGGAAAACGGTAACTCCTAGTGACACCCAGCAGAGGATAGCCACTGCTGAATCAGTCAGTCTTCAGCGGTATTTTCACAAGCTCTTGCTTTGCTCCCTTACCACATGACACCGTGCTTTTTCTTGCTCCTCTCATGGTTAGTTGGGACAGCAGTGAGCAGCATGGGGTCTGCTGAAGGAGGAGCAGAGGAGGCAGTTGCTTCAGACTGGGACATATGGCAGGACTACTGTGACGCTCTTGGAGGCTGTTAGCTAAACTGCTTAAGACACCTTGTATTCCTTTGACAGGATTTGAGTGATAACACATGTTTTGTTAAAAGAAAAAAAAAATCTTAGCACAAATCAGCCCCTTAAAAAAAAAAAAAAACACAACACGCACTATTTGTGATGTGTTTTTAAAAAACCCACACTGCCCTACCCCCCAAACATAATGACAAGTGAACTCATGAAAATATCAACATTTAACCTTATTTAAATTAGCCAAGTATCTTAACAGGGGACATGTACATTCTTGACCTAGCTGGTATTACAGGGTAGGTTCTTCCATTTCTCAAATATTCAGAAGGCTTTTTTTAAAAAAAAGAGAAGGGAGCCTTGTAAAGAAGTTGTAAAGGCCAAAATAAAAAAAAAAAATAGGTATTGGAGAAGAATAAATTTGCTGTGTGGCTGGCAGTCTGAGAGCAAAACTGTTATGACTTTGTTCAGTTCCCGAAAAGGTACTCCAAGTATATTCAATTATGCAATTAAAAGAATGAGACTGTCCTTCCATCTGAGCTAGATATTACAACTTTCAAAGAATATAAAATGAAGAGGTAGTAATAAGACCTATAACATGTAACCCCATTTATTTTTTCTCTCTGTGCCCTTCTCTCACCAGACTGTTGATAAGAAGGAACAGATGGTGGCATCATCCTGTCTCAGCACCAAGCACTGTCTGGGAGATGTATGCCATGTAAAAAGCATCCCTGTCTGGAGAAGCAGATAGTGCTCCTGCAAAGTGTAAGTGGCCACTCTATTCCATTCTCTTGCAAAATACACGCTCACATATATGTCTATCTTAACTGCAAAATTCACAAAATTCCTTGTTAAATGTTGTTTTGAGGTGAGAGAGTTGTACCAACCTTTTGAATTGCTAAGGACATTTGAGTTCTACAAATATTTGCCTGTCTGTCATTCCACCCTTTTGTCCTTCATTGCCTTAGCTGAAACATTTTGGGTTCCTTTCTTGTAAGTTTTGATAAATCTTTTATAATAGATTTTGGGTTTTGCAGCTTAACGATATCGAATTCAACCTAAGATTTATTGTCGGTTTCACTTGACCTGGGGTCAAAACTTAAAACGTTTGATGGGATTTGTTGCAGTATCGGGGAATGATGTGAAAGTTGCTATTTTTGGTTTCTGCTTAGTTGTTTCTAGAAACTATAGATTTTAAGAAATGAAATGATAAATAATGTCTTCTCTGTTGTTCAAAATAAGATCAGCTTACGTCACTAACACTGGTTTCTGGTCAACCTGATTTATACTAGTCCTGATTAAAAGACAGAAAGGCACCAAGTTCCTAAACAAAACAAACAACAACAACAACAACAACCAGCTCCCAGCGAGGGCATAGGCTGCCAAACTGGGAGTTTAAACCTCCTGGTAGTCTGTTTGCTTTTCTTCGTTACCTTTCCCAGTCTCTGCTAAGCTCCTCAAACATCTTTCCAGCCTGTCTGGAACCTGCGCTGCACAACCACATGTAGTTGCTGTATTGGAGCTGGTGTGGACCAAATATTTGTAGGGGAAGGGACTGGTGTTGGCTCAGGTCCTGTCCGCAAAATGCAGGCTGGGTTGTTGGCTTCCTTTTCCAAGCTCCTGTGGTACTCAGCAGAGTGTTTCAGCTGCCCTCCCACTCTACCTAACCAGAAGAGGCAGCCCCATTGCAGTGAGCGGAAGAGGTGCAGTCTAGCACATGATATTTGGCCCAAAACTGGCCAAAAAAGAAATTAAGTTAGGCGAAGAAAACAAGTTTCATCAGTTAAGGCAATAAAGCACAGTCCTGGAGCAAGTCAATAATGCTCAATTGACAGCCAGTCAATATTTGTACTGGATTAACTTTTCAAGGAATGTGGAGATTTCGGGGAGTTTTATGTAAACACTGTAAATAGGTTGGGACACCAAAGTACGTTTACAAATGCCACATGTCAGATTAGATTAGAGTCACTTCCAGGGAGCAGGATTTTTCCTACCACAAAAGAGACGTTTACATCTTGTGAAATGAACACAGATACAAATTTCTTCTTCATCAAATACATTCAAAAATGTAGCTGGGCAGCTCTCATGGCAATGCTCCAAAGAATGCTTCAAAAAGACAACTTCTTTCTGAGGCCAGATTCTTCCATACATGCTCCGCTCCCAAGATTTGCCAGGCAGAGCTGTAGTTGAGATGGCATCATGGCTGCCACTTAACACAAATGCTGTATGAATCGAGAGAGACTGTATCCAGTGTCTTCTCTTCCTGTATGCCACTCACGGGGCCTTGGGGGACCCATTTGCTAGACAAGATGTCAGCAGGAAGGAGTTCAGCTCTCCTGTTTGTCTTATTGGCACTGATTTATAGTCACCTTTTCTTTTTTCCTCTTTCCTGGTCAGAGTAGCTTTAAAGTTTGAAGTGAAGCAGTGTACTTGTGTCTCAGTGTTCTCCACGCCTTGCTCATCTCTGTGGGGACACTGCCTTTCATAGTTGTGTAATAGGCAAAGCAATTAAGAAATACGCTCAGCAGTTCTGGCATTTGCTCCTTAGTTGAAGATCCATCAACATGCCTACAGATGACCAAAACAAGACCAAACAGTGTTAGCTGCAATGCTTGCAACACTGGAACACTGGGCTCTGTCCGTTGGTTTACAGGTCTCACAGCCTTCCAGTGGCATGCTTAGCACCCACTTCCAACTGAGAGAATAATGATTGACGAGTTCCAAAGCTGAAATCAAACTGGACAAACATTTTGAGATGAAAGTGCAGTGATTTACTCCACAGTGGCTTTTTTATTCGGAGCCATCGTCCCCAGATTTCCCTGACTGGCTCTCTTAGGGGCTGGAACCACATCAAGGTTCCCAGTTCTGCAGAAGAGGCTGTGGGCAGCTGGGCCCGTCCTGCCCCTGCCCAGGCCTTGGACATGGGGCACGATGGAGGCCAGTACAGCCCAAGTTTGCCTGAGCAAATATAGTGTCCTGGGTATGAAACATGCAAAGCGCTGGGGAAATGCACGTAAGTAGCTCAGCACTGAGAGCCCCTCTTGCAGGAAGGTAGGTAGCAGTACTTTACTGTTATTCCTTTTATTTCTCCCACCCTCATATTTTTATTTCCTTACAAAAGGTAATTAGGTCATAAACAGAGGTCTGACAACTAATTTTATCTCCAGCAAAATTAATACCTTAAGCAACAGATAATTTTAGCTGAGCAAAATTAAAAAATATATATTTTAATGACATTTTAAAAACACAAAATCTATTTTTTCCCTTCTGAAGTTGTTCTCCTACCTACCTATTTTGATAGGAGTGGAGATGCTCACTGGTTTTAGTGAACAAACGTCCTGCTTCAGCGTGTTTCCTACCCCACCAGCAGGCCTTGTTGGTCTCAACCTACAACACAAAGTTGCTTTTCATTTCCTTTCTCTTGTTCTCTGGTTCCTTTCAAAAAAAGAAATGATCTGAGGGAAAAGACATTGCTTTTCTTACCCCTAAATTTTCATTGACATTAATAGGAGTCAGGTGGCCAAATCCCTGCGCACAGCTTTGAAAATTTAAGGCCTGACGTTTTCTTCTGGGCAGATTCTTATGTTGCTGGAGTTGTGAATCCTCTGAAAAGATATTAAATATGCAACCAGACTATGTCAGCAGTGCCTAGAGAGTTTATCTACAGAATTATCGTCTACCTTCTGAATCTATAACCCTAAAATATTGATTGGTTAAAAGGTAGTGGATAAAGATTAAGACAGCACAACAGCAGATTACCCTAATCAAATAAAAAGAGTATTAACAGAGCTGCGCACAGTCCTGGGGATGTTGATTTGAAATATAGATGTCTTAACCAAAGTGCTATGTCTCATTTTTTGAATGCATTTTTGAATGCATTTAAATAAATTACCAAATAGAAAGAAAGCAGGGGGGAAAAAAAAAAAAAACACCACCACATTTCAGACAGTAAATTTCTGTTTATAATAAAATTGTTTTATGTATTTCAGTAAATAGTTGGAACTTTTAAAGACCTTTTCTCTAGATAGTGAAAAGTTGTACCTTGGGTTCTTAGCTTAGAGAACTCTGTAGGCACCATGTGATTTTAAACCTGTGACTACGTGTGTACATCAACATGAGTGCTCTTGTAGTAAAGGAATATCCATGTCCTGGATTGTTGAAGTTACAGAGGCACAACAGGAAAATGGGATAGGTAATTATTAGTTTTTATCAGTGGTGGGCACTACTGGTAAATTACTGACTCCCGTGGAAGCAGTGGGCCACTGAACAATATCATTTCAAGTTCCTATCCTTCCCTACCTACAAATTTTGACTTAAGAGAAGATTGAACGCTGTGTGGAGAATGTTTTGGAGTTATACCTAATTTGTATGGAATTATTTTGTTTTTGTTTTAAATTGCACCTAATTTTTAAGTCACAGTGTAAATGCGGTTTTAAAAGTTTTTAACAGCGATGTAGATAAATTTGGAATTAAAATTGAGATCTGAAATGTTGTGTTGCTCCACTTTAAAAATAAGTTCCCTTCTCATTTGCAATTAAAATGTCTAGAATTTGCATAAAACGTGTGAAATTAGAGATAATTGAAATACAGTAGCTATAAATATGTCTACTCCATTTGAAAAATAAATAAAATGTCCACTAAAAGGGTGCGAAACCCACACCCCCTTCTTTTGTTTCTCACATTTGGATCTCTGGCATTTTTCACACTTTTATAGCTAATTTTTATTGCAAAACAATATGTTACATTTGTAGCAGTTGTGGGAATGCAGAATAGCCCCTGGCAGCTCTGTAAAAAAACGGAACGCTGGGAACACGTTTAGGAGAATACAGCTTTCAATTTCATCCGCAGCATTGATGTCGAGGAATCTTATTAAGTGTGATCTAAGAAAAAAAAAAAAAAAAAATGGAGATAAAAAGAAGAAAGCAAACGTTATTTAAAGTGCATCCGTTCTCCGCTGTTCCCTGTGTTTCCGTGTTGCAAGGAGCTGTGTCCCAGCCGGGCAGTGCTGGAGGGGGCCCCTTGTGCCCGGGGCCAGGCCATCCCTTCTCATCTCTGATCCCTGCTGGCCTGGCTCCTCATCTTCAACTCCGTTGGCAGATCCTTGTTGTTTTGGCAGCGGACCAAAACTCTGCTGCTGTGCAACCAAGTTGGCACAAGAGCCGTATCTTTCGCAGATAATGGAGCTGGAAAGACAGACCTCTACCATATTGTCAAATTATACCTTATTAGCGCCTGCACTTGTGAATGGCTGCCGCTAGAGCTGAGCCATCGTATGCACGAGCTGTAAAGGTATTTCTCTAACTCCAGCCATGGAACTTGGAGAAATGTTATTCAAATAACACCGCGTGCATCTTTTTTAGTGAAATTGCACTGCGACGTCCTCTCGTTTTTGGTACTGTGTGGCATTTCTGTTGCTGGAGAACACCAGTAGACTTCAAAAGAGTTGGTCTGGTGTTGAAATGGGCAGCTATTAGCTACCTTGCATCCCATGCAAACACCCGGGATGTAATTCACAAACTGGGAACGCCTGGGTGAAGGTCACTGTGCTGATCCATCAGTGCTCCCCATCCTGGAGTATTATTTTTTGATACCCCATTTCCTGGAGGACTTCCTGGCAATGAGAAATACACCAAGTCAAAAGGATTACTGTGCGAGCCCCACCTTGAGATTAATGGAAATCGAGCAGGTTGTTCAGCATCCGGGCTCCCTTAGCAGTTCTTGCTGGTGTTCTGCTGCAGTAGGTGTATGGGAAATATGGTACCTGCCCTGGGGAATGGCATTGTTCCTCAGCCAGCACCCAATGCCCCACAGTGTATTTTTTATAAATCTCTGCGCTTCTCATCAGAGGTACTGATGCATTGCAGAGCCAGTAGGTGCCTCACTTCAAATTTCACTTGTTTCCTGATTTGGGGATTTGGAGTCATGGGGAGGAGGCAGATTTCCGGGGTACATTTGAGGAGCGCTTGTTATTGAGGAGTGAAATGTTATTGCATTAAGACTGAAAAAGAGGGATGTAAAGTGCTGTGTGGAGTGGTGTATAGTACAGAGTGAGATTGATCCCAGAAAAGTCACAGCGAGGTTGCGTCTCATCCAGGCCTCGCCACTATGGAGTCATTCTTCAGAGACAGACCGAGCAGCAGAGGAACCACAGCCTTACCTGCAAGGTGCCTTTTCATGAGTGCTTTTTTCTCTCCTTTTAAGTTGTCCTCAAGGAAAAATAAGAGCAAAAAGTCCCCGTGCTGCTCACTGCACATCTACAGCACTTCATAAATAATAGTAGCTGTTTTAAAAGCAGGGGACAGGCAGAGGGTTACAATGGATGAAAGCTAGTTAGAGAGTTAGCTAGAGAAATGCTTAAAAGAACAGCAGCAAAGATAATCCACCATTTATTTCCGGGGTATTCTCCAGGTGCCCCTTTTTCTGTCTTTGTCGATCTGTGCTGGGCTGTGCAGGAAGCTGGCAAGCATCGCTGCAGACCCCGGGTGTCCCCTGAGCTGCGCCCACCCCTTCTGAATCTCCCTGCGGAGAGATTCACGAGGAGGAGATTCTCCTCGTGCCCTGCACGGGGTGGCACTGAGCGGCCACTTGCACAGCCCCCTCCTGGCACGGACTGGCTCTCTCTGCGCTTGCCGAGTGAGTGACATGTGCAAAATTGATCATTTCAAGAGCCTTTTGTACGACACAAAACTTCAAGCGGAGAACCCAAGGCATTTCCTTTCATCAACCTGGTTCTAATTTGATCAAAGCGCTAAAAAATCCAACCCGCCTTATTTCCTGTCCAGTTCTTTTACACTTTACAGCACATTATATATCAATCTCATATCCCTGAATTTTAAGAAGCAACCGGTTATATAATTGGATCAACAGTTGCCAATCACTCCAGCACAGCACTGCGTTATTACTAAGCAGACTATAATTTTGAAGCTCTTTTTTATTATGCCTATGACTATATTATCACTGTATACATATTAGGACAGCTGAATGAGCCCCTTAAGGAAAATAAGGGTTCAAATAACATTGACAGGGCTGATAGACTAGCAGAGCTGAGGATTCACCCCTGTTATAACCGTACTGCCTTATGGCACATTTTCAGGAGAAAGAATAAAAACAGGAGCTGTGTGCTTCCTATTAACCCTACCAGCAAATCAGAATACCGCAACGATGGCGAAGCTGGCCATCATCGTATGCTTAAGCAAATTAAAACTCAGACCTGTTTTCTGGTCTCAAATGCAATGGTTCACGTTAGAATTTCGCATTCTCTAGGTCTTGAAATCCTGTTCCTTTTTCTCTCCAAACTCCTTCCCTGTAGACACACGTGCTCACTAAAGTTGAAAACAAAGCCATTCTGGCTTTCTGCTTGTGCGGCTTACCATTGTGCGCTTGCCATTTGCATCCGACGAGAGCCAGCACTATGTCATTTCAGTAGTTCATACAATTACATGGGATTGTTAAATACGTTAAGTCAATAATATTCTTCCTCCCCTAAGCTTGAGATGGTAGCGTTCTTTGAAAGACCTTGAGTCTTGTCTCAGTAGTATCTCCATAAATAAAACTGAGTGACAGCCTTTTAGAAAACTCCACGTTTTATACCACTAATTCACAGATAAGCATTGTTAGTCAAATAAGCATTTAATTCCCAATAGCCTGAATATTTCAATACCTTGTCGCAAACAAATAAATCGAATGTACACAGTGGCATACAAAATATGGAAAATAATCCTTAGGGTTGACATATGAACTCATAACCTCTGAGGTAAAGGTGAATGACTATTGATGTAATTTCATTATTGTAAAGACCTCCCTTCTTCTTCTTTTTTTTTTTTCCTGTTTATAAGCAATTCATTTGTATGCAATAGCTTGAATGAATTAATCCTGTAAATTGTAACTCCAGCAATAATAATAATATTATGAAGAGAACAATACAATTTATTCTGTTTTTGCCTAAAATCAGGCACTTAATGGTACATACCTGTTTCTGTTTTGTTTTTTTTTTTAATCTTTAATGTTTTTCTCTGTGCCTCTATCACACATTTGTATGTGTTTTTGTGCATATATGCTTTACAGACATAAATATGTTCACAATATAGCCATTAAAAATATTAATTTGTTTCACATCTGTGTAAGCAGAGACAGGCACACACAAAAGCACACATGTGTGAAAACAGGACGTGTCTCCTCAGCAGTCTGATCCTGTGCCCTGCAGGACCTCACCAGGAGAAACTTGGGAGCAAAATGCAACTCACCGTGATTAAAATTGCCTGTTAATTTTCAGGCAAAGTGATCCAATTCAGAAATCGGTGTTTTTTTTGTTTTTTTTTTTTTTTCAGAAAAAAAAATATATTTTTTTGTCTATTTGGGTGGACAGCATCTCATTCTTGTTTTATTTATTTAAATCTCAAATCGGAATGGGAGCATAGCCCCTCCTACACATGGTACACAAGCTGATAAAACAAAGTAAGTTGACTTATCACTTTTGAAGCCTGTTTTACAGTACTGTATTTTTTCTTTAGCAATTCTTCCTGTGTTTTTAAGTAATGCGATAAAACCATTTCTCCATCTTCCTGTATAAAATGGATTGTGGCATGAGGAGTGTGGTCCTCTTCATCTGCTTGCTGCATTCTCTTCTGAAAAAACAACGCACAAAAGAAGCCCACAGGCAGTTGAATAGCAAGTACATATATAAGCATGTGTGTGCAAGCAGAACAAAATCTATACCTTGTGCTGCATGTTTAGAAACTGTGTAATCCACAGAAACATGCCCTGTGTCCTCTTCCTCTCCGCACCGCCTATTGCTAGGCTATTAGGAGAATTGAAATTCCCACTTTCAGCCTCACTACAGATTAATATGGTTCAACACAGATACTTATTTCTCTGATAGTTTCCCATGCATCTTCACAGTGAAGTTGCAAGAAATTACTACAGCAGAGTGTGTAAAGCAGATGTTATCCCATTAATTAGCTCTGGACCTGAGCAGGCTCAAGACTTTCCCATTTTCAGACCGATAGGAATTGGTCCCAGTGAGCGTGCTCCATATCCACATATAGTATCATCTCATAAACAGTGCTGGAGACACAGCAGGCCCTTGATGAAGATACACTAGCTTATTTCTAATTTAAAGTTATGTTGCTTAACCTTAATGTAATTGGTCACCGGTGACCAACTGTTTGTATAGCGAGTTGATGACCAAAGAGATGTAATAAATTATAAAACGTACAGTTTAAATAGAAGGAATGATAGTTCTGTTAAAAGCCTTGCATGTAATAATGGTAAAATAATTACACCTCAAACAGAAGAGCCTTGGATCTGATAAAGCTAACAAAGTCTTTCAGATGAAGGTGTTTTCAACTCGCTTTAAAGGACGCACATAAAATGCTTCCTTCTCTCAGCGCGATGTCTTACATTGGCTGAATAGTCGGCTTTCAAAGCTCAGCCTAATATTGATTGAAAATAAATTGGTAAAGCAAGATATTTTCTTTTTGAGGGGTTGTTTGGATTAAAGTAATTAACCAATTTCTGTGGCTAACGAGAAACAAAAGGAATTTGCACAAATAATTATATTCTGTACGTCAATTCAAAGCCACTGCTAGACATGCTTTAGAAAAGAGTTGATTAGCTGGTAGAATAACCAGGATAATAATCATCTATGGAAAGAAGTCATTGACACAACTTTAATGCTTAATAATGAATAGCATGCCAGGGGCAAAATAAAGAAAATTTGCCTTCTGAGAACTAGTCTGTATCTAAAGTTTCTTGGGCCAAATATAGGGATTCCGTGAGACTCCTGGACTGCGGCTGTGGTCCTGCAGCAAGTAACAGGTGCAGTTAAATTTAAAGCATGCAATTGCACGCATTAAATCTAGTAGTTTCTATATGCTGCAATTTAATTTCAGGCCTTTTCCCTGCTGAAGACTTAAAGATTGATTTTAGAAATGCAGAAATGTAATGAACACCTACTCTTCTACGTCTGTTTTTCGTTTTTCAAACCGCACCGTATTAACAGACTGTTCATTAAATCAAGGAGAGTGAGGAATGAGTGTATGAATTGCCAGTCTACGAAGCGATAATTTTTCTCTCTAAATATTTGCATTTAAAATTTGGGCTACCTCCAAATGTCCTAACTTCACAATAAAGAAAACGAGTTTATTTTTCTTAATTCTCATATTTCATTTCTTACAAGGAACCTTCCAATAATTTAAACTATTTACAATGCCTCAAAGATCATTATTTCCCCATGACTCCTCAGAGAAATATTGGAGCCACTCTCTCTACTGCTGACATTAGATTTACCTTTGAAGACTGGTTTACAAAATGGAGACATTAGGATGTGAAAGTCATTATTTTTTTACGCTGCTCGGAATGCTAAGTTTTTGTGTTTGCTTTATTAGAGTAAGCATT
Organism: Numida meleagris; assembly: GCF_002078875.1. Lineage (NCBI taxonomy): Eukaryota > Metazoa > Chordata > Aves > Galliformes > Numididae > Numida > Numida meleagris. Next base: position 1,336,973 of record NC_034411.1, read on the forward strand.
GCTATAGCTACTAGGTTTGTTATGGAAACTTGAAAAGCAGATGCATTAAGGTATTCTGTTTTTAAAAACACACTGTTCTTTATAAGAGAAAATATAAATACTGTCTGGGGGCTTGTCACCGACGTATATTTAAAAACAACTCTCCCCCTCCCAAACCAATGAATAAAAATGCATTTTGATACTCTAAGTGTTGGAAGAGAATTGTTCAACCAATGGGAAATCAGGTGGGGTAACGCATCCTGATTCTTGTAATTGAGGCTGTAAAGAAAGATGAGGGAGATGTGCACTGTTTGTGTCACACTAGTTGTGATCTGTGAAAATAACTTCAGAACAGCCTTTCTTAATATTAAAATGACACTGGTGCTGTTCGACTAAAAATCAATACAGCTCGCAATTTTAATAAGGAACATGAATCTGAAAAAGTGTTTAGTATCAGGCTATATAAACACACCCTAATGAGATACTATAAAATCCATCACATTAAAGGCTGGTTCCTACAAGGTATATTAGCTAAAAATGTTCAATATATTAGGTCAGTGTACAACACTACACATAATAAAGCAGGTCTGTCAAGGCAAGATGCATGTTTTGCCCCTTAAAACTGTTATGTTTTGCACATTTTATAAGGTTCTTTGAATACATGAATAAGATAAGTTATTCCCATCTCTTTCTTAAGCAATCTCAGAAATGGCTGTGACCTGAAATTGGAAATCTTGTAAACACCCATCCGAAGAAAATGTGTGCCGTTCTGTCTTAAAGAGATGGTACATGTTTAATTATCCCAACTTCTTCTAGGAGAATACTATTAACATACACATTAGCATCGTCCCATTGGTTCCTCCTGCTGCTCCACCTTAGGGGCAGCAATAGGAGCTAATCTTATTGCTCCCATGCGCATAATAATGAAATTTTGTCTTGTCTCTGAGGCGGTGTTCTTTGGTCTAAAGTACAGCAGGAAACACTTCTTTTTTTAGAAAATTCCTGACCGACTCATCTAAAAAGATTTTTAAAATTAAAATTCTTCCTATGTGAATACCAGAGCCTGCAGAATACATTGCTTTGACTTGAGAATCAAAATTAAGCAATTGTGCAAATAAATTGCTCTGTATTCACATCCAGAATACAGTACACTGTAGCTATGGGTGTATTCAGCTCTTTGAAAAATGGGAAGCAGTGGATTTTATGGTGTGTTTTTTTTCCTCGCAGTGTCCATATAAGCTATTCTTAAAGAATAACATAAGAGCAAACAAAAAGATATGGTTTTAATATAAAATACCTCTGCCTTTTTCGTGCAGTCTTCTACAGACTATAATGGGGAAAGGAGAAAAAAAAAAACAGGCAAAAAAATATATGTGAATTCAAGGCTACTGAATTAAGGGAGGTTGTACCAACATTTCCCCCACTGTACATTATTTGTATTCAAGGTTTTTGAAATGACATTGTAATCTGATGATGCACCAGCCTATTATATTGTCTAGCAGGACAAATATCCTTGCGTTTTCTCTGTAGAACTAACACAATTTTTCCATGTCAGAGGTGCATAATATCCTGGCGGTCATAAGGAATGATGCTATTAATCCTCTTGGGCAATCTCCAGGTCTGATTATTAGGGAAATAAATTTGCATGCTGCATATGAGCTAGGTGAATCACTGAGAGCACAAATTATATTTCCTGACAGCAAGTTAGAGAATGGAGCCACATCGCTTTTTTATCTTTTTTTTTTTTTTCCTCTGAAAGCTATAGAATTTCAATTCATTACATGAGATTGGTTAGAATTCAAGTCTCTTTTTAAGTTGATATTAAGTTGAGTCTGTTATCTCTGTGAAGGCTAGTAGGTTCCCCTGAGTATCCACCTAATCACTACTTAAAAAAATCGAAACGTATAGTTAGTGTCATGATTTAGGTACCAGAGCTACTTTATTTATCAGTGTGGAGTGAGATAATTTCAATTTGAGGCTCTGTAGCCCTCATGAATTTAACTGTCTTGAAAGCTTTTTTCCCTCTCTCTCTCCCTCTCTTTCTCTCTGCCCCTTTCTCCCTCCCTTTCAGCATGCATATTGTAATAATGGTTATTCTGGGCACCTGTTTCCCTGTTCTGCATGCATTTCTCAGACTGCTTTATTTATCGTATCGTATATTTCATTGTATGTGTTGAAGATTTTGGGGTGAAACGCTATTTGGATTTCAGTTAAGAAATTTGGCTTTATTCTCCGTGCTAGCAGTGCTACCAGGCATTTCTGCTTTTCGTATCGGTGATGAATGTATTTTTATTATTTTTACCATTTGGCATCTGAGCAACCTTTTTGCATTATTAAATCTGAACAGGGAGAATGATAGCAAGCGAGGGGAGAATAAATGGCTCCATGTCCTGATGTATTAATTAAGCAGACATTTATTACGATCAGAGTTTTATAGATGTTGTAAAAAGGTATTTTTTTTTCTTCTTCTTCTGTGATATACATCCACGTATGGTAACTTTTCTGAGCTGGGTTGGAAACGTCCAGGCTTCATAGATTTCTCCCTGATGAGTGCTGCTGCGCCATACCTACAGGAACCAATCCCAGCCAGGCCCTGGGGCAGGGAGCAGGTGTGGCTGGATCCAGCATGGAGCTGGATGAGGAGCATTTCCCCTAAAGGTGAGGACCTGCAATCCCTGTGGGCTGGGCACAGCCTGCAGTGGGGGTTCTGACATCTCTCCCACTGCTCACTGGGGCTGAAGGCACAGAAAACCTCGGCACCGGTCTGAACTGCAGGCGTGACTGAAACAAGAGGCAGGTAGTGTATCTGATAAACCCAAACCTGAAGTGTTCTTAATCATTTACTTATTCATGAACTGCAAGCAACAATGCTAAAAGGAAAAGGATATATCTCTGACTCACAACTTCGCTTGTTGCCAAATATATGGCGAAGGAAGCCCTTTTAATCATCTTAAATGAAATCTATTTAGGATTTGCCCATTCTCTCATCCGCTGGGTTTCGTTATGCTTCCTGAGCATGGCTGGTGCCGTTTCTTTCCAGAACAAAGGGCTTTTTGTTTGTTTTCTTTTTGTTTGTTTTATTAATTTCTTCTCAGCGCATGGGTTGTGCTTATTCACAGACAGGAAGTGTTTCCCACATTTAGGAAAAGGAAATAGCCTTTGGAGAAAATTCAAAGAAAGTCCACTGGGGAGTGACTCGCCTGTTCAGAGTGTTATTTCCTATTCCTGAATAGAAACATCAGACTTATTTTTGGCATCACATAGCAGTGCTGCTATAAACACTAGCCTCTTTAATTCCCATCTCGCAGTGGACATTTATACGTGGAACAGAGGGTGTTTGTTGCCCTCCTGAAGTGGGAATGGGTGATAAAAAAGGAAAGTTTTAACAAAGCTGCACCACTGCCTCTCTCCTGTTGTCTGTGACCTAGCCAGGAGCACACTGGTACCCCTGAACCCAGATACAAACATGAGTGGCCATTTCAGTGTGATTTTAGGAGCTGCCTTCTTAGTAGCCAGCAGCAGAGCCATGACCAGCTCCTGTCGCAGGGAGCTGCGAAAGAGGCTGGCAGGAAAATGATGGGCATTTTAATGGATACTTCCTTGGGGTGAGGGAGAAGTAGCAGGCCAGAGCTTGAGGCCATTTCTGCCTTTATAAATTGCAATAAATACCTAAGATCAGCTGGTGTTATCGCAGGGAGAATGGAGTGTAACCACGTCTAGCCTGGCTGCCTCTCTGCAGCAGTAAATCCAAACCATGTCCTGGTAACAACCGGCGGAAAGGGCAGGGCACTTAGAGTCGCAAATGAGCCAAAGGATGGCAGCTAGTAAAGCTTTTATTTCAAACTTTATCTTCTACTGCCCCTCATCACCACACGGTGAAGATACTCTCCTGAAAATAGGAGAAACGAGTTTTGAACTTGAGCAGACGGTCAAAAAACACAATCGAAAAGATTAAAAACAGTAGTTTCTCTGAAAAAAAAAAAAGTGGATCTCATCCGTTGCTCCTTTGGATTTCTCTTTGTCTCTTAACTCCTACAGCCTGTCTGTATCTTAAACCTTGTGTTCAGATCTCTGCAAGCACACGAGGGAAACTTGCTTATCTCAGTCGTGCCCGTGCTGTCACACGGCCCTGTGTGCCAGAGCACCAGGACTCAGCAGAGCAACTTCTCCTGATGCCAGATCTAGAACACCAAAAAATGTTTCCAACCTTCATTATGGAGATCTTTTCCTAAATGTTCAAAAGCTTGATATAAACACGTGTAACAAAAAGCATGGACGGTGCATCACAGGGAGGCTGCTGCTCAGCTCTTCGGAACATGAACAACCTTTAGAACTCTCCCTAGAAAGTGGTTTCTTTGGTTGAGAAAAACAACTGCAATGTCTGAACTTTTGTTTCTTCTGCCAAAGTTTCAACTGCCAGTCTGCAGTTAGTAAAACTTTGGTTCTAGTAGGGTGAAAAAAAACAGAAAGCAGTCTAAAAACAAGGAATAATAAGGCATAGTTTCTATTCTGTCTTTGAGGTTATTTTGAGCAGGTGAGGCTCAAGCATTAGCACAGGCTGCCCGGGGAACTGGTGGAGTTCCCATCCCCGGAGGTGTTCAGGAACCGTGGACATGTGGCACTGAGGGATGCAGTTAGTGGCATGGTGGTGGTGGGGTTGGGCAGTTGGACTAGATGATCCTAGAGGTCTTTTCCAACCTCAATCTTTTAATGATTCTGTGACTGGAAGGTTGTGCCAGGTGAGAACAGCCAGTTCTCCTGGCTGCGGCTCCTGGGATGTGAGCTGAGGCGGCTGATGCATGCTGCTCAGCACTGCAACAACAGAGCTTGTGGGTGCACCCAGAGAAGGGGAGCGGGATAAAAGATTGAAAAAAAAAAGTCCCAAACCATCCCCAAGCAAATGGCAAAAGCCCTCAACCTGGAATATAACCCTGGGGTTAGGTGTGACAGAGGGAAAAGGCTTGCTGCGTCCACACTGCTACCCTTAGCCGTGTGTGGCTGAAGGCTTTGGCTTATGTTCTGGGCGACCACTGTGTGCCATCAGCTTCTGTTCTGTGACCTGTCAGGGCAAGGAATTTTGCATGGCCTGAAAAGCTGACAGAACGATTCACCTTTCGGGGAAATGTAATATTTTCTGATAAGGAGCTTATGTTAGTTTTCTTAGCAAATAGCCTGAAAGCATATCTGTCTGTGGCATTTCTGGATGTGATAAGTTGAAGGAAACATCCTTGACCATGACTTAACAAAACAGGCCATTTGTTTCATGGGGTAGCTGTTTCGAGAAATGTAAATAAATGGCAACTTAAGGATGATATAAAATAAACGATCACAGAGAGGCAGCCCGGAGTTGCATTGTTTCAGAAAACACGAGGCACTATTTGTGGAGCTGTAAACAGAGGAGTGTCTTTATTACCGTTCTTGGAATCAAATCAGGAAGGCAGAAAACTGAAGTTTTGGGAAAGATTAGTCTGAATTTTAGAATGTCTTTGGGTTTGGCTGTTCTCCCCAGCAGCACCTCCCTCTTTGAGGAAGGTGGATGAGTTCCGTGGCATTGTTGGCAGCACGTTGCCGCTTGGTTGAAAACTACCATGGTCTTATTAACAACCTGGGTCATTATTATAGCAATATTTCTGCAGTCTTACCTGTGCTGCATGTGCTCCTCTGAAGGAAACATGCCTGGCTCATCTAATACCTTGTAATGAACTGCATTGCACACCCTTCCACTTGAACGTGCCTTTCCTCCCACTGTTTTACTGGTATTCCTAAACTATTACGCCGCATTTAAAAATGAATTGTGTGCAATGACATTAGAGAAGGGGTTAGGCTTTCTGAGCTGCTACCAGTGACATATGACTGTGGTGACAGACAGTCAGCAGTATTCAAACTGAATTAATCTGAGAAAGCAGCAGACTTCAATGCGGAGTTTAGGAGGAGGCTGAGCAGTTACATATTTACAAAAGGGATGTCACTGAACCGTCTTTCTACCCAGGGACAGCCTATGGCTACTTAATACTTTTAAACCAGTAGTGGAAGGATTAAATACACCTGAAGTCAGGTCTTTGAGGCCATTTCCCTCTTGTGCTTTCTTTTCCTTACTTGAGCTGCACCTCAGCAGATTTTTTTTTTTTTTGAAGGGTTATGAGAAAGGGTGGAAATTCTGATACCTTTTATTAGAATTGCACAGAAGTAGGAGAATCCTCACAGAGTGGCGGGCTCCTTTCTCTGTTGCCTTTGAAAAGTTAACGCCTGTGAGGCTATGCAAGAAGCAGACACTGCAGTGGAGGAGGAGGGATGCGGTAATAAAGGTGAGAGCGATACCTTAATTTAACAAATATGCAGTGCTAATTATGTAAACAAGTGAGAACTCTAAAATCTTCTCATGGTGTGTGTCACGCGATTGAAATATTTTATGGCCTAATTTGAGATTTTACAGCGATAACGTTATTTTATATTGGCTAGTTGACAAGCATAGGCCAGGGCTGTCCATCAAACAGAACTGTTGTGCCAGCTTGTATCTTGGCAATGAGCACAAAAAAAGAAGCAGTCAAATTCTTGTTTATATATTAATCGTTGAATCAGATTTCACTCTTTACTACAGATATTTCTTTAACCAGGTAGCTTTAAAGGGAGAAAAAATGTGTACGTATTTGTGTGGCCTATATTTTAAACTGAAGGAGTTTTAGAGAAAGCTCCAGATCAGGTTTCACAAATGCATCCAAGAGATCTGGTCCCCATTCAGGGGCATTTAGACAGCAGTAGCTTTTCTATCATTATTAAACATTTTTCTCCTTTTTTGCTCACAGAGGTTGGAGTGCATGCATTTTGAAAAGTGGCAGGACTCTGCCAGGTAGATATTTATGTGTACATTTGTGTTAACATGATGTTATCATGTACTAAACGGAATGAGAATGGTAAGCAAATATTGAAAACTTGGTCAGATTTGGTGGCATAGTCGAATGCACTGCTTCCACCTCTCTGAGATCGGTATCAGTTTGCTCAAAGTCATTCAGTTTACAGTCTCTCCTCAAAAATTCTCATCGTCCCTCTCCTCCCCCACCACCACAGCAGACAGCACTGTTCCCGAAACCAGAGCTTGAAATGCTGGCCTCGGTGAAGGCAGCGAAGACGCCAGCTTCGGGATGGGCAAAGGACTGTCCTTCATGATGAGCCTGGTGGGACAGGGCGGTCAGTCTGGGCAGCCCCAAATCCTACTTCTGGGAATGCTCAGGACCAAATTGCTCAAGGGGAGATGGAGATGTTCCTTACTGCCCAAGGAGGAGGTTTCTCTGTAGCCTCCAGCAGCCCATGGTTCATTTCTGTCACAAATAATTAGGGTTTTCATCCTTTCTAAGATATTTATCTTAATCCTAGCTTGGATGTTCTCATTATTCACATAAGCATCTAAATTAAACTATTTTATATCATATTAAGTCCTTAGCCAGAAGGGTATCTTGTGGCAATCAGTTCCATAGGTTAATTATGAACTGTATAAAATAGAATTTTCTTTATTGGTTTTTAAATATGTTGTTCTTCCGTGTTGTTGCATTAGGATGAGAGGAAACCAGGAGCAAGCAATTGATCTTCTCAGTAAGTTTCGTTAACTCTCTCATGTCCCCTCCTTTACTTCTCTTCATGAGGTAGGCCGCCTCAGTCTTCACAGACTTTCCTTCAGCTGCAAATCATTTTTGTTGCCCCGTTCTGTTTCAGCTGTATGGTTTTTTTAGATGAGTTGAATGTAGCTTAGTACAGCATTTCAGACAGGATACAATATCCAGTTATTCAGTGACGTAGCATTTGGGTATTAATTTCCTTCTTGTTCTTTATACAGTCCAGCAGCGTATTTACTTTTTCTGACCGCTGCTTCCAGTTGTTTTGCTTTTTCATTGAGCAGTCCAAAGTGGCACGTTTTCTCCTCCTCCTCCTTTTCCCGAGTGGCTAGTTAATTTACAACCAAGCGTTGTGCATGAGTATTGAAAATTATTCATTCAAATGTGCATTACCTTGCATTTATGAACAGTGAATTTCGTCTGTCTTCACGGTGCGCATCTGTCTAGTTTTTCTAATCTTTTGTAATCATGAGTAACCTAAATATTTTTGCGCCCTGTGCAAATTTTGTCCCCTTCCCCTCTCTTTTGCAGAATGCTAATGAATATATTAAACAACACCAGTCCTAATACTGACTACTGAAGCACTTTATGGTGAGCCTTTTAGCAAGCTAGCAATCAACAATTTATTTCTACCCTTTTGTTTCTGTCTCTGGCTGTCTTTGTTTAACACACAGATTTATTTTCAAAGCATTGCTATTTCCAAGTGTTCTGCTGAGAGCCCTCCCACAGAGTGCAGGGACAAATGCATGACTCTGACCTCACATGTCCAGTGACATCTAACACTGATGCTCTAAATACAGCGTTTGCAGGGCTGCTAAGGCTACAAGCAGGTCAGCTCCACTGCAGAGCAGTAGACTTGATTAGTCTCTGGAAATAGAGATGCAGGTACTGGCAGATTTGACTCAGCCTATTCCATATCCAAAAAGAAAAGAGAGAAGTGAGAGAGACTGATTTATGCAGCTTGCTGAAAAGAGACTTCTTTTTCTTTTTTTTAAACCATGGCTGTAAAAACAAAACTGCTGCCCAGCCAGGGTAAGCAGTTATATACCACAGGGCCCCTTGCAGTAAGACTGATGGTCTGCACTGAGGTTCAAGGAGCAAAACAAATAACCCTGCTCCCAGTGCCATGATTTGAGTTTGCTTTCAGCCAGTTGGTCACCACCTTTCCAGAGACCGTTGACATGCCCGTGGTGCTGCCTGGAGCAAATTGCAACATCTTTGGTGCTGAAACGTGCATTGTACAGTGATTATCATCATAACCTCTGTTTCGTATTTGAATGTTGCTGGAAGATGGAAAACAATGCTCATCCCTTGCTTTGTTTTTCTTGCTTGGCTTTAATGGCTGTGGTTCGATTTTGTCAACAGACAGCGCCTGTTGTAACTTTTGTAGGCCTTAGTTTCTGCCAGCTATTGAAATTAATTCTCTCATAGCTCTTTGTCAGATAGAGATGCATTCGCTTTGTGAATGGGAAATTGAGACATGGAGAGATTCTGACAGCTCCCAGGGAAGGATGGAAACTCTCCTCTTCACGACCAGGAGACCACCCACTCGTCACGGCACCGGGGAGAAGATTCATGTACCTGGTGCGACAGGAGGGGCAGAGCAGGGCGAGCACGTAGCAGCTTGCATCGTTCCCCTGCTGCTGGCAAGGCAAGTCCCTGGCCTGCGCTCAGTTCCCCGCAGGGCTCCGTTTCCTGCCCTCGCTCCTTCCTGTGCTTGAGTGGTGGCTCCTACCTTAAAGCTGCTATTTTCAAGTTTTAATAACGTTTTGCAGCTCATTTCCTGTTTCTTAGCTGACAGCCTTTCCAAAAGTAATCTTTGGCAGGTACTAATTTGGGTGATGACCACTTGATCTGCATTTTTGGTGGGTAATTACTGAGTCAGAAGTGAGCAAATTTGATAGCCCCTGACAGTCAGTAAAGCAGGCATATTTACTACCCACTCATTAAAGATTCACTGGTGGTGAAATGCCCTGAAGTTTGCACTCCTCTCACACATAAGAAAAATTTGTCTGTTAAGTTCCAGAAGTTTCCACTTATGTTTATTTTGTCAGATTTACAGAGTCTGAGACATGCCGGCACTTTGAAAAACAACTTTTTTTAAGGCCAGATACCTTGATGTAACGAAACTACCACTAGATCAAAACTCCAATGGCTTCTGAGGCTGGATAACATCCTGCGTCCTGCAACAAATCTGTTCCACAGACATGTTGTTTTACAGTGATAACTGAATCTCAAAAATTTGGAGGTCTGATTTGCACAAATGCTGATAAGTTCGCAAACTGATGCCGAGCTCCTACAGCCACCGGAGCCAGGTTCATTGGTATGCTCTGGCAGCTTTGCTTCACTCTAGTGATACAAAGCAGCTGTAAATCCGGTTGTGCTGGCCAGTTAAGCGGGCTTTATGCTGCCTTACGTTGCCAGAATGGCCAGAGTGTACCAGTGAGTCCTGCCCTCTGTATTGCCTGTGCAATGAAATTGGGCTGGGTATCTCCTGAGAAAAGGGAGGCTGTTCTGAGATTATCAGCACAGCTTGCTTCCTTGCATTACTTTGGCACTAGTGTCTGCTTCCTGTAAGACCCTGTGCAAAAGCGAGCAAAAAGAAAACATCATGTGGGAAGAAATAGCCAGACTTCTTTTCAAATGTCAAAGAAATTCAGATTTATTTTGAGTTCTAGAAGAAATGTGGGAAAGGAATATTTGCCAGATTCTTGGCCTCCCCATCTGGCTTCTATGAACTACCTTTTTATTCCCTCTTTCCCAGTTTCCCCAAATCGTGGAGATCAAGTCCCTACTGCAAATCCTCTAAGAAGTAGCTTAAGTAGATTGAGAATCTAAATGAAACTCAATCTTTGTTTCTGAACCAAGAAGTAGCTGGTGGAGTGCCTAGTTTTTTCCGCAGTACCTAAAGATATCAAAACTCTTATGAATGTGACAAGGTACTTGAGCCAATACTTGCCCTAGAGCCTCCAAAAATACCGTTTGTCTCCATCTTACAGCTTACTCCTCAGTGTGGGCTGAGGACTTTCCCTGACCACTTGCACTTCCAGATGTCCATCCTTTGGCTTATGCATCGGTGTGCGTGCTCAGTCCCCCTCAGCTTGTGGCATCATCACCTTTATGACAGCACTGAGGATAGCATTCACAGCGATTAGTGTGCGGCTCTTCAGGTTTCTTGTGAGCAATATTGATTAAATTCATTTAGTCTCTTAATGTGGTTTAAATACATAGGGTGGGTTGTGTAGTCCCTGTGCAGAGAGGACAGAAAACAGATCCCCTAGAATTCCATCAGAATTCATTAGGGTTTTGATGAATTGCAACTGCTAAGAAATTGTCTCCCAGGACTTGGAAATTAGTCAGTACCGAACCGTACAGATGTCAAATCACCTAAAGAGAAAACTGAGAAAAACTGGCTGAGGGAATAGTGTCTTACTGAAATCAGGAGAACTGGTTTTAAAGGAA
>NC_034411.1:1348450-1351675 GCF_002078875.1 Numida meleagris
AGAGAGAGAAAATACCCTCTAGTATTTCCAGACCCTGGGATTGGACATCCCACTTTCTTGTACTTGTAAAGACCTTTCAGAGGGAGTATGTGCATATGAAATTAGCAGGGAAAATATTGATTGTAGTCACTGAATTTGATTTCATGGTTTGGATTGATTCAGTCTAAACACATTGAGTTTGAAGGATATTCAACCACTTATTTCTAAGTGGCATTTTATAAAAATATTACCCTATATTAACCCAGTGAATAGTATTGTAAGTGGCACAGTTTATGTTTATTACACTTACTGAACAAGTTCAATATTTCATATAAAATATATGGTGGAAATGGGAAAAAATTCCTGTAATTCTTCAAACCTGTATCAATCACTTCCTGCATTGAACATCATGTCGGTATGTGTGCTGTATCAAAAGTAAACTATGCACAAATCTATATAATTGGCAATGTAATTATCTTTTTAATTGTGAAGACTGCGTATGTCATATCTTCTGTTTTCTGGTGAGGAAAAAAGCCATCAAAATATCATCTTGTGTGAAGAATGGCAGAGGCATGTCATTTGGTGATGATCATTAGTTCTAAATATCATCAGCACAAGCAGTGCTGGTAGGCACCTTGATCCAGTGGGACTGGGCATGGACAACTGCCCTCCAAATCCAGTTGGAGGGTTATTTATATGACCTTTCTTAAAAAAAAAAAAAAAAAAAGGAAATGATAACGTATAAGAGGAAGAAAAAAAAGAAAATAAAGGGCAGAATTACGGAAAACAAAGCCAAAAACCCAAACAGAAACCTGTGTGCACTTTATAGACTGTAAGACTTGTTCTGCCATTGTTGCTTGGGAGAGACGAGGCAGTCCAGGTCTAGTGAAAATCATCCATCAACAAAACCTCTGCTGCGCACATCCTTTTTGCAGTTGGTGTGTGTTGAAAGTTAGTGTTTTCTCACCACGTTTTTACATGCTCCAGCACCTCCTAGTTTAAATAAGGGAGGGGAACACTCAAGCAATATGGTATTTCTGATCCTGTCAGAAGAAGGAATTCCTGAAGACCTCACTCCTGAAAGTTTATCTGACATAAACCCCATTTGGAGGTTCATTCAACTTGCCTCATTGTGCAGCTGTTATTAATGTGGTTAAATGACAATAATTACATACGTACAAACCTAACCTCTCTTGGCTGTGTCTATAAATGTCTATGCAATACAAAAGGAGAAGGGATTCTTAAAATCCAAATAAATGTCAAATATAACTCTTCTGCCTTTTTTTGGTATGAGAACACTTTATTTTCTTGAACAAACCAGTGTGGTGAAAAGGATTCTAAAACAATACTTTTGTATAACCTATCCTCTAAAGCTATGTTGTGAAATTCTAGTTTTGTGTATTTCACCTCCCTGTTTTTATCTTCACTAGAATAACTCTAAAACAACTTCAGTCATTCTACCCCCCAAAATTGTAATCTCATTATGTTATCTTCTTCTTTTTTTTTTTCTCCCCTCTTTTTTCTCTTGTACAGTTATCCAGTATTCAGGGAAGTATTTAAACATTCACTTGATTCCACCAAAGTCAATGAGACTCCAACATGTGCTTAAGTGCCTACTGAATTAGGGCCTTGATTTGCATCATAAACACATCACCACTGCTCAGGAGCTGTTGCAAGACTCATCCTCAGAAGCCTGCACTGTGGTACCTCACACAAACTCAGTGGCTCTCCCTGTGCCATGGGATGGGCTGTAGGGGTGGTCGGGCCCACAGCCTGCAGTGGGTGCCCCCTCAGCCTTCTGTGGCATGGGCAGCACCCAGCCCTGGCACATGCAGCCACTGGCACTGCCGAGAGGTTCCAGGTGGGCAGAAACAGCACAGCACTGCTAGAGCTCTTCCAGCATTTAAGCAGATTATGAGCAGATGCCTTGGAAGGTAACAACCAGGTTAGGTAACTTCTACAAGTGTGGATGATCCACGAATATTTAACAAGGAAAAACTAATTGTGCCACTCCTGTCACAGCGAGGGCAAGGCTTTGAAACAGTATAATCAATATGGGAATTTTAGCTGTAATGCAGTCTGTCAGCTTTTTAGCCAACCAAAAAACTTCAGCAAGCCTCTAAACAGAATTGACCCCTCTATCTGCTGAATCTTGCTTGTTCCAGCAAATTTTACTCTCATCATGTTCCATGTTAGCAGTTGTCTATCACAGGACCTTGTAAAAACAGTATTAAAGAAACATCTCTTCTACAACTGAGTTTGTCTCTGAGTACAGGTGCTAGAAGCTTTCTATTCAAAGTCATAGGAATTTAGCTAAGCCTCAGTTAAATAGATAGTGTGTCAGATTCTAAGCAAGACCTAGGAGGTTCTTGAGAACGTACGTTGTGCTAAGGCTAAAGAAACAACGCACACAGGATGAATTCATGAAATGTTTTGCTGGCCTGGGTTCATGTTCCATCTCTGCATGACTGCTAGCTTCTAGCTGTCATTGCATTGGCTACATATTTATATCTATATTTAGATAGTAGACGTTATATTTAAAGCTAATTGGCTCTCTCCAAAAGAGGAGCCTGTTTGTAGTAACCTGGTGGTATTTGGGACCATGGGTCTTGGATGCACAGAAGACAGAAGTTGGAACCCTTTCTGACTCAAACTGCTGACATCTGAGTACACCATATAGTGCAGGAAATTGTTTTCTTATGAGGTGCATATGTTTTAAAAGAAGCAACATGGCCATGTATTTTACATGGGTTATTAAATAACTATAAATTTAATGATTCAGATGTTTTGCATTATAACCTGGCATCTCAGGAGGCATGAAAATAGCACAGTAGGAAAATGTCATTGCATACTTCATAGGCAGCACTGTTAACAAATGGAAATCCTTCTATAACTATATACGAGATCCATCTTTAGTCCCCTGCCTGTCTCAACCTTCCACTGGTCTTCAGATGTGAATAAACTGTGACTAACATGAAATAGTAACAGGGCTGTTACAAATGCCAGAAATGTAAAGGGAAGGGAAGGGAAGGGAGGGGAAGGGAAGGGGAGGGAAGGGAAGGGAAGGGAAGGGAAGGGAAGAGAAAAAAGAAAAAGAAAGAAAAGAAAAAAAAAGGACAAGAAAAAAGAAAAGAAGAAAAGAAGAAAGAAAAGAAAGGAAAGGAAAGGAAAGGAAAGGAAAGGAAAGGAAAGGAAAGGAAAGGAAAGGAAAGGAAAGGAAAGGAAAGGAAAGGAAAGGAAAGGAAA
>NC_034411.1:1351920-1382343 GCF_002078875.1 Numida meleagris
AAAAGAAAAGAAAAGAAAAGAAAAGAAAAGAAAAGAAAAGAAAAGAAAAGAAAAGAAAAGAAAAGAAAAGAAAAGAAAAGAAAAGAAAAGAAAAGAAAGAAAAGAAAAGAAAAGAAAAGAAAAGAAAAGAAAAGAAAGAAAAGAAAAAAGATCATAGCAGTGCTGGAGCATGGCAAGAACAGTTTTTTGGCACTCACTTCAGAGAATAGAGGAGAGCCCATCGCCATCACTTGATCTCTTGAAAAATAGAATCTTTCTAACCTGGTGAGTCTAAGCACAGACCATCAATATTTTTGTACATAAAGTGCTGGGTGGGTATTGCTCTCCTTGATTTGTTGTTTGTTAGACTAGTTTTGGTTGGTTACAGCATTATACATTGCAGTAACTTTATTTTATTGCTACTGTCACAACAAAGCAAAGCTGCTATTATGTTACAACAAACTAAAGCTACATTTCTACAACATCACATCTACCCAAACTACAGTGCTATAACGCCTAATTTACTGTTTATTCCAATCGCATGGACATAGGAAACATAAAATAATAAAATAAAGGATTTCATTGGTTCATCCCAGCAGAAGTCCCTTCCAGTATGGCTGTTTGTCATGCAGCAAGGCAGGCAAAATATATTGCCCCTAGTGTTTTTGTATGGTAAGGGCACAAATAGGCAATCTGTGTATGATTGCAGCACTGTTAGGCCACTTTCTCAAATATCCTGTGAGCCCCTGGCCAGACAAATGCATGTCTGTAGGCCTGCTAAAGGCCTCTGTCTCTATGAGAGATAGAGGCTCTACTGAAGAACTACTGGGAAACACAAGCTGGGTGCCTCCAAGTGTAGGACCAAACTGCTGAGGCTCTAAGTTGAGGACAGAAGTTAGGCCTGAGCTGAACCAAGTTCTCTGCCAGTCCTTGTCAAAGCAGCAGCTGGGAGGCTTGTAGCTAACTCTCCTCGTTTTCTTATTGTGAATCCCAGGGTGGCAGAGCAAAGCACAGAGGCGTGGATGCAGCTCACTGCTCAGAAACACACGTATGCTTGAATGATGCCGGAAAGCTCATTAATGTTGGCCGTTATTAGAATTAGGCCCTTTTGAATTAGGCCCCCAGAAGTTGAGCACAAGGGACAGGCCCTATGGAAGGGACTGAAGTGGAAAGAAATGACTGCTGTGTTGACCTCCAGGAGGGACCCTTGACCTCCATCTCTTTCTTCTAGCTATAAAGCGCAGTCATTACAACAGGAGGTGCTGAGCAGATTGGTGGGCTGGGGTGTTGATAGTGAACCATGGTCCTGGGTGCTGGCTTTGCTGCACTCTTTCTTCACATTCCTGCAGCCTGGGTGGATCTTGCCGTTTCTGCAGCACTTCAGAGACATCTGAAGGGGAGCCTGTGGGCAGTATGTTGGGTGTTTTAATGTGGTAGGGTGATGGTCTGTGTCTGGAAAAGTTGCCAACAGGAGCTTGACAAATAATTTGTAGTTAATAACTCATTTTTTATTTTTTGCTTTCCTTTTTTTGGCAAATAGTTTGCAGACTCATAAATTTGCTGTAAATAACTCCTAAGAGCAGGAAGCAGTGCAGCATTTCTTGAAAAACTCAGAATAGCAAAAGAATGTGACAAATTCAGTAGCTGAGCCATCAGGATACAGAGAGCAGGTATCAAGCTGTGCCATATGTACAGTCACGGTTGGCTTGGAAAGTCTCCTCTCGTAAAACCAAATTGTTCCACTAGGAAGTGAAGCCAGAAGCTTTTTGCCTACAAAATTAAATTGTTCTTTTTTCCAAAACCAATTGCTTTTTTTTTGTTTTGTTTTGTTTTGTTTAATGAAACACCAGGCAGAGTCTCATTTTTCTCCTCCAGCTCTTGTCTTTTCCCACTTACTTCACCCCTCCCCTGCCCCCCTTCTACCTAGGGGTAAATGGAAAATCTCATCTTCTTTTTAGGTTCTTTATCTTTTCCTCTCTGAAACAGTGTCCTCCAACCCTCACTGCCTTCCACCACTGCAAAGTAAGGAGAAATGGAGGGGTGACCTGGAGGAGTGGAGGACTTGAGCTGCCCGGGTTGCTCAGCAGGTGACAGAGCTGAGCCCTGCAGACCCTAGCTCTGCAGAAATATCTCAAACAAGCAAGTGATGAGATTCTTTATTTCCCTGCGATGGTGCGTTTCAATTGATGCCTAAACTAAAAGGCATCTAAGGAGATAGGCCTGCTTGCTGTAAAATACGAATTAAGAAGTCATCAGTACATAAAAACTGCCTTTGTCCTTATGAATCTGAAATCTCTCTCAGCTTACAATGCCTGTGGAGGAATCACAAGTTAACATTTTCTCCAACGTCATTCTTCTGAGCATTAGACTCTCCAGGTATGTGGAAGAGAGCATTGATAGGATTTGGTCTTTACTTGGTCTTAATGCACTGTTAGGATTCATCAGATATAGTGAGGAACCCACTGCCTGCTTCTGTAGAACTGTTCTGCTGACGGCTTCCCATCTCACACCCAGCCTGCCAAGGCTCCTGCTGTGCAGTGCCGTTCAGGTGCCCCTCGGAAGGACTCCTGTCCAGCTACTGGAGGCACCAATGGAAGGACAACAGGAAAAGATTGTTCTGTGGTTTCCATACCATTAGGAAGTTGGGTTGAATGGTAACACAGTCAGTGACTTCGGTGTCTCATTCACGTACTGTCCCTCATGATCGGAACATTTTCCTCAGCATGCATGTTACTTTCTTTGAAGAGTGCACACAAAAGTGAATTTGTTTGGGGTGTATTCCTCCTATGTCACTGCACAGTGTTACACACTTTACTTCAGCTTCAGTCCTCAGTCTTTTGGCAACCAAGGATTCAGACCAGCCAATAGAGAGGCAGCCTTAGAATTAGAAGCAAAATGCGTGCACGTTATTACTGCCAATACAATAGTTATTTCCTCTTCTTAGTATAAGGGAAGACCAGCAGCATCTCAAACAGCAGTATGTCTTCATTCTGACACGCTGCAGACTGAACAGAGCAGCGTGCCTCCACGGTCCTGTGCCACTGCAGCTACAGGTGTTGGCTGGGCAGCTGGGTCCTGCTCCTGCTGCTGGAGGTCAGTGAGGAGCTGCTGCTTCTGACGTTTGCTTTCCTAGTTTCTGCAGACCCTCCGTGTCAGGTCTGGTGTCAGACTGGGAGCACTGGAGAATATACTCAAGGGGGCAGCCATTCCCCATACAAATGTGCCACTGGGGCACGGCTCCAGGGCTGCAAGGGAAGGCTCCCGTGTCTCCAAGTGAGAAATTGTTTTCTCTATGGAAGTGACTTGGTTTGAGGAAAGGAGGAAGGAGAATAGGGGACACGCACACGCAGTAGTTTGGGCAAACGAAAGGCATAGGTAATTTGGTGGGAATTAGGGTGGACTTGATCTCAGTGTGTGAGGATACAGGCTGGTATCTGTACACAAGAATGCCTTTTCTGCTTCCTAATATATTTAATGGCACCAATAACTGATGGCGAGTCAAAGCAGAACCCAGTAATAAATGTTTTGAGCAAAAGTAGCCTACTGTGAGGCAGTTCTGACGTAATGATCTGTGCAATTAACCAAATTCCCTGTCTGTGAATACGCCGTCTGTCCATAAATGGGCACCATGTCTAGTATTCAGATTTACCCTGCCCTTCACATGTGGTCAGTGAGATCAATTAATAGCAACCTCCAAGCATGCTGTATTGAGATCTCTCTATCTCTACATCTCATGCAGAATATTCGCCATGTCTTGTAGCAGATGTAGAAAGAAGAAGAATCATTCATAATTGCTAAAAGCCATCAAGTAAAAATTGCATATGATGCTGACAGAGTTGAAATACGGCCTTCAAATATATTTGATACATAAACCGATAGCCACAAAATCATTGTGATCTTCTGCAGTGATAGAAGATGCTTCTGAGATGCAAAGAAAGAAAACACGGCACTGATATAGACCAGCTTGTGCAGTTGTGTCTGTGCTCTGCCCCCAGAGCAACCTGGCAAGCAGAAGAGCATGCTGCTGTCCATCTTTAGAGCTTGGCAGCTTCTTTTGTTACTGCCACGATAATATTGCTCTTCATACAGTGTCGGCTCATTTGTGTTTTCAACATGCAAATCAAAGTAAAGCCATCTTCCTCTGCTTTTCTCAGAAAACTCTTTAACCTCTTGAATTTAATAATCAGCATAAACGTACAATGATAAAACATACGAGATGCTCATGGTACATCACTGCCACTTAGCAAGTGTCATGTATTTGTGAGCGTGCATGTAAGGCAGAAAGAAAGCATATGTATTCCTTGATTCTGCTTTGGCTGTGCTGGTTTTGTGTCACCTCTTACATAAAATAATAACAAAGTGAACACAACATTGATTGCATTCATCTGTATCCCTGAAAGCATTGAAAAGGATTATTTATTTCTCCTTCTGTGAGTATGTGGTCAAAACAAAATGACAAACAGCACACAGGGAATATTGAGTGTCTCTCTCTCACACAAACACCAAAAAAAAAAAAAAAGAGGGGGTGGGGAGGGGGAAAGGAGATGTAATCTATCTCTCAGTAAAAATGTAGAATTAAGGGAAAAAATAAAAAAGATTGTAGGCAGGAAATAGACATCAATTCCTCTGACTACCACAATAGAAGCTAACACCCTGGGCGCTATCTTTTGTTAAGAAGCATCAAATTGTTATGTAATTTAACAGCCCGATTGGCAAGACAAATCTGAGCTAAAGTAAGGTGTGTGTCCAGTTTGTCAGATTCCAGGGACAACTATTTGAAGCTAATCCTTTTACTTTTCACAGCCGTCTTTACAGTACGCTTTCCCTTTATGTTTGCGTTATCTGAAATTGTTGGGTGACTGCGTGTATATTTTTTTGCATGCGTGTGATAAATTTAATTCACAATTAACCGTCTGGATTAAGACATCTAGGCAGGCTGAGGAATCCTCAGATGTCGTTAATTGTTTTCCGTAGGATGTGCTCCTTTTAAAGTTTTTCATAATCACCGATTGAATCTGAAGGCCTTTTTTTTTTTATTTCATAGGCTTGTTTTTGCATGCCGACAAGTCCAACGAACTAGCTGAGCTTTCCAGATATTTTAATGGGGAATTAATTAATTAATGGGATTCTCAGTACACCCCTTTTTGGGAGGCTGTGTTAAAACAAGTTGATTCAAGTTCATACGGTGGCATGGATGCTTGCTGTTATCCCGGATGCATTGGATATTTATTAAGAAAGATCATCTCTGAGCACTGTTGAAATACTGGCTCTTTTTTTAGGTGCTAAAATGAAGCCAAGCTCTTCTTAAAACCTGGAGGATACTGAGCACTTGGAAATGTATCTCTGAGCTCATCTGAAAGTTTGCTCGGTAATGAGAAAGCAATGCAAGTAGCAATAATGTGACACTTCATTAAAAACCTTTCGAATATGAAGTATTATGAATTGCGATTCTTACAAAATTGCAGAAAATGTGCTTTTTGTTACGGCCCAGCACGTGACATCCACACGTCAGCAGAACTCTTGGGAAAAAAAAAATAAAAAAAAAAAAATCTGACTGCTTCCAAAGTAAATCGCTGCTTAGCAGAAGTAAAACCAGCACCAGCCGACCCAGCGGTGCCTTCCCAAAGCATGTAACGTCGTGTCATTTGAAAATGCAAAGCGGTTGTTTCAGCGTGGAATTTCTGTTTGCAAGGACCAGGTGAATGGGGATTTTTGCTCCTTCGTTAGAGGATTTGCTGTCTGTCTAGCTGTATTTTCCTTGGCTTTTGCATATTGCAGCTAGGTCAAGGTACGCGTGGAAGACCAGGAGACAAAGTGATTTATCAGAGGCGATGCGCTCTTTGCTGGTGACAGGCCAGCTGCAACTTCTTGGAAGCTCACGGTTCTTCTGTGAGAAAAGCCCCTGTAACCGCTGTTAAAATGCTTTGGGAAGGACAAATAACTTATTTCTTAATTAGAAACGATGCTCACGTCTCAGGTTTTCCCCCAAGATGACACGGCCGAACACGCGGTGCTGCGGCTCGTGCAGGTGACTGCTGCCTCTCCCCGTGCCACGGCTGTGTGTGCTGTTGCTTTGCAAGCAAAATCCATGTCAGTGTTGCAATATCCTTCTTGCTCCGCTCTAAAAGTCTTTGAAGGGAAAACATGTGTTACTATGATTATTGATATTGTCTGTTTGAACCACATTAGCGTCTGCTCAGTAATCTCCCAACGCTGCTACATCTCAACAGCGCACTGTAACAAATTAAAGTGAAACTTAAATATATATTTGATAGGATCCCAGTTCTGGAATGCGTTTCAGCCCTGTTTTCATTATTCCTCGGTGTATACCTCGCTGAAAAGCGTTATTAGACAAATGTAGTCGGAACTGTTGCATTTACGTGCCACACATCAGCACTTGCTTGTTTCCTTTCTTATTAACAATGCGATGTGCACTGAAACCTGGTTGCATCTGAAAAGGTGAAAACAGGTATCAAAAGCAAATGAAGGATTTCGTAGAAGAGTACTGGAGCATATCTTGTGAAGTATCCCTTCGCAGAGCAGATCTACAGAAGCCGGACCCAGGCACATATTTCCAAATGAAGCCCCATGGCACGCTGAGGCTGCTTTTTGTGACCTAATGGTGATTTTAAATGGATGGATTTAACTAGAGAGGTTTTCTTGCACATGACCTTTAAAAGAGAAAAAGAACAATGTTAGCATTCCACCCAAACCCTGTAGTCTGTCACTTTGTATACCATATCATTACTAGCAAAATTTAAAGGAAAACTGCACCCATTTCGCTCAGCCCAGCAATAGGAAAGTTCACAGGCTAAGAAGCACTTGTCACCATTTTTTAAATTACAATTGGCATTCCCGAGGAGGCAGCCATTTTACTGAAATATGATCCATCTATTCTCCCTGTACCGGGCTGGTCAGCCAGCCAGTAGGATTCTGAATCTGTCACGGGCTGTGGTGGGGAAGTGCCACCTGGATTGTAAAACCATGCAATTGGCCAGAGATGCTGCTCTCCCTTCATGGTGTGCAGGGTGGCATGTGGATAATGACACGTGTTTCCTCCTTTGGAAGAAACCGAGCTGTTGCAGGGTGAGTTTAGACGATCTCATGAGAAGTTCGGTATGCTAGGGCCTTTTCACAACTGAGCTTTTGTGTTTCTGAGTGCCCCCTTTGGTTGAAATCTTGTAATACCTTGGACCGACTGGTTAAGAAAGTAGATTTTCACCTGGAAAGAAGTCATAAGCCAACATAGCAATATTTGTGGGAGTTGCTGAAAGAGCAACCTTGTGCACCGACTTCATCTCTACGGCCTGCTAATTTGCAGCAATCCTGCTGGACACGCATTTATGAAGGCCAACTTTTTGCTTCTAACTTCCTACTTTTTTAGTTTACGTTGTTGCATGTGTGGACTCTAAGTAAATCAGAGCTGTGTGCTGTTCAAAATTACAAAATACAGATCTGACTCTTCCTGGTGGAACTCACGGTCTAAGTGAACAAGTCAGAGAAAAAGTTCCAAAGGAACACCATGCATTAAATGAGCAATGGTTGGAAAAGCCCATTGTCCTGAAGACCACGAAATGAATGATATGCAGGTTAAATAACTCGTGTCACATGAGTTGCCTGGCTTTGATGTGCTGTTCATGGCTTGTGTTGTGCAGAAGATCAGAATGCTGCACCTTGACCTTGTGGAGTTCACTGCAGTTCATCTTTAGTCCCACGTTCAGCAAATTGCTAAAAAAGGGAGCAAGTGTGTAGCTCACCCTGACTAGGGCTGTACCCGCTGGGAAGAGGTGTGACCTCATGGACAGCTGACATGGAAGAAAGAATATCAGACTGTGGATACCATTTGGAAACCCAAGAACACCACCACCTTGACATAAATCCACATAAGCCAGAGGTAGGCTTTGAACAGATCTGCTATAAAGTGTGCTCATAAAAATGAAGGCCAGTGTCCACAGTTGTGTATTGGTTTGAACCTCTTTAAGTGCTTTTAGGATTTCCACTTCTAGAAATGGGCTGAATCATGAAAACTAAAGTGATGTATTATCAAGCTGGTATCACTGATTGTTGGTTTGACATCATCTGCACTGCTGGCATCAAGGAGGCTTAGTGCAAAAGACAGGGTATTCGAGTTTATCAGTTGCTCAGTATTGCTTTAAAGATCTACATAAATTGTGTGTAATTAGCTAGTAATTCATCTGTGCTGAATTGTGCTAACACCATTAAGGACAATGAATGCTGGCTGATTCCCGTTGCTGAGGTTCTTGCCCTTGTTTCTTGCCTTTCACAGGCTACACCTTCTCCAAGCTATCTGGGCACCAGTTTCTGGTTCTGCCTTTGATCTAATGCAGATATTTTCAAAGAAGCACGTTGCCATCACTAGATCTAGAGATCTTGACCGTAATTAGACACATTGAAAAGTATTCTGAAACGAGCATTTGCAGGCAGTTTTTCAGGCAAACTTTTAGACTGTGGAGCTGAGCAAAACGGGTATCATTTTTCTTTAAAGAAAATATTTTACTCCTGAAATCATGAATTCTTTGGAATAATAGGCAAACTGTCTTTGTTGTACATAAACGTCTTATTTATGCATCTTCACTGTTGTGATAAATTAACTGGGCTTGTTTTATATTTCCCTACAGTTTACTTTAAATAATCCTTCACAGACTTTCACCACAAGACCACATAAGATTCCTTTTTTAATACCCAGAATGCTGAAATAGCATTTTGAGCACAGACTGTAATGCATAACAAGTGTATAATTTCTTATTGGGAATGCTGTGCAAAAACTTGTTTTCCTATCAGCCAGCCTAAATTTTTTGCTTAATTCACTAGAACCCCTGTGTGTCTACAGGGGTAATTTATAATTAGAGCTGCAGCAAGCAGCTTGCTGGAGAGGCATACGTTCACGGACAAGCCTGTTAGGCTTCGCTCCAGATCTGAGCCCCTACACGCCTCCATTTGGCCAACAGCCTCCAAGCTGGGCTCGCAGTTTAAGGAGGGATTTTTCTTGACTAATTTGAAAAAAAATGTAGCAAGCTCCCTGAGCTCCAGAACTCTTTGCAAATGAGCTAGGGAGAGCGGTGTGTGTGTGTGTGTGTGTGTGTGTGTGTGTTTGAAATGGTCCATCTGTATTAAGCAGGGTTTCTGCACGGTTTGGTGCAGGAGGTGGTGTCTTTTATTCTGCTAAGCATCGTGCACATTTATGGTGCTACATAAATAATAGTAATACAGCAATAATCTAAGCCATTCCATCAAGGTCTCACACTCCAAAGATTACCCCCATGATTCTGATTTTTAAGACCAGCCCATCGAAAAAGAGAGGAGGGAAAGGAGGAAATAAGAAGCCAAATCCTGTGTTTGTGGCTGATTCAGCAGTTAAGGTGAACGTGGCTTTGCATGCTACGAAAACTTCGGCGTGCTCCCAAAAGAGCCTCCCGACATTGCTCCTGATTTCTCTTGTTTCTACCACAAAACCACAGAAAAAGAAGAGCGATGGGAGTGCAAAGGGAGAGAGAGAGGAATTAAAGAGCTGAGGCGCGTGAATTATGCCATTTTGTTGCTGCTCAACAAATAAGAGATCTTTATGTTTACATCCTAAGCGCCATAGTCTGCTGAAATTGGTGGGAAGCTTTTCAGTGATTTTGGATCGGACCAGCAGCTGTGAAGCCATCAGGCAATGCTACTACCACAACTCTTCCCGCTGGTTACTTCCAAGGCAAAATTTTCCCCTACTGTTACTATTTGTTAAAAATAAATAGCTGTTTCCCTAGCTCACATTCTCTTTCCTATGTCCTCCATTTCTCCAGGAGTTTCAAACGCTCCCTGTGTCTTTCTGATGGATATAGAATCATCTCAGTTCTGCGTAGCATTTGTCTACTTCTTTAAAACACCAAATTATTTGCAGGCAAATCTATAAAATGGGAACTAAACATGTTCATGTAAATGCAATACAGAGTTGCAGCAATTTGAATATAAGAATTTTTGTCTCCTCTTCAACGTGCGGTTCATGTTGGGCTCAATGCATAGGCTTAGATTAAAGGATTTTCTATATGTTGAAGAGCTCAGAGATTTCAGAATTCTCAATTTTGATTCAGGAGCCTCAGACGGTTTCCATCAATGCTCTTTATTCACCATCAAAAATGATTCTTATATTTGCAACTGGCAACAAGAAAAAAAAAAACTTTGATTCAAAATAATTGGTTGAGGTGCTTTCCGGGAGAATTAATGGAACAAGAGCTGCTTAACTTCTTGCACTTAAAAACACAAATAAGAGTATTGGACAGAAGTTGTCAGTAGGTGGTCTCTTAATATCTTACCAGTTTTGAAGTTATGAAAAGGAGCAAGACTTTTTGAAATCTAGAAAAGAAAGAAAGAAAAGCTAGAAACAGAGTGAAAGAGCAGAGTCGCAGCACCGGTGACCCGAGAAACCTCATTGCTCCACTTACACTGGCACAATGTCACGTTCTCAGTCACTCCATCACCAGCACGGGAAAAAAAAAAGCTTTTCCTTTCCTTTTAGTCAAAGGCAGTGGGTAAGCAGAGCACGCGGTTCAGAGGGTCATTAAAAAGCATCAAAGGAGGCAGCCTCATGATGGTAATAAGATGGCTGCAAGGAAATAAAGTGGGCATTGATCTGCACTATCGAGTGTGACATTTTAACCGAAGCTAAAAGCCAAGAGCAGATCTAGCCCTCTTATTCATCTGCCTGCCTGTTTTAGTAAATTGTCTTTTTTTTCCTCCAACCAGTGGCCTCAGAGGTCACTTCATATTAGCTGGCTTGTTAATACCGAGGCAATCAATACTTAATCAACAAGTAATGGGATTTTGCAGTCATCCTGTATGATCTTTCAATAAAGCCCCGAATCTATCTCAGCCCATTCAGAGCCTGACTAAAGGTGCACGATTGCTGCAGAGCAGGGATTTGATGGTCTGATGCTCTTAGGCTGATCTGCATCTGATTAAGACACCATGCAGCCACTGTCCTTCACCCTTTTGTTCCTTTATCCCCGTATAATGTAGCATGGCAGACAAATTCGTCATCTTAGCTTTTAGATGCAACAGCAAAGGAATTAATATTTCCTTACCGCAGGATGATCCGGCCTCTTGGTCATGATATGCAACCAAAAAAAACACCCGACAGCGCAGGGGGAGGGAAATTGCAGGAGAGACAGTGACAGGTTGCATGTTTCGCCTTAGAAAATGAAGTTATAACAAATGGGTCCAAACCAGCCTTTTCTTCTCTACCCTCCTCATCCTCCTAACTGAGAAAGATGTGCCAGTGTGACAGACATCATCACCAGACGTGGCTACTTGAGAACTGCTGGTACCGAGGATCCACTGGGTCAGGGAAAGGGAACAAAAAGCAAAACTGTCAGGCTTCTCCAAACATCCATCTCGTCAGATGTCGAAGTACCTTGTGGACAAGGCTTGAGGATAGCGCTGCTTTAAGCTCAAAGATCCCTTCTTTTGCCATTGTTCCCAGAAACTGTGCTAGTCCAGTACAAGGAGGAATCCTCAACAGATCCAGGTAGGAAATAGCCTGCAATATTTGCCCTCCAAAAGCAGCAACAAAGGCCAGAAAGAACAACAGTAGAACTGAATATCACAAGCTGATTCCTGTCCCTTGAGCTGCAGTTGCCATAAAGGCTGTGGTATACTAGGTTTATCACGATTGTTATGATAAATAGAATACATTTTTACAGGCTTTTGTATGTGGCCCATACACACACGTGCATTCCTATAGCATCTCAGAACTTTGCAGTCTGTGCCATGAGTTTGTATCAGTGTGAATGCTATCAAAAGGTGTCAGTGGCTCTGTTTGGAGGAAATCTATGTTCTTCTCAGTTGGCTTCTGAGTCTTTAGAAAAGGAAGATACAGCACATCTTTGAAACCTTGCTGCTCTCTGCATCACCCACTTTTTTTCCAATTAAGACCACGCTTAGCCACATCACATAAGCACCAAGTTGGCATGGCGGGATGTGCAAGGAGGGCTAAGAGTTAGTGGGGCAAAGAAAAGCAAACATAATTGCAAGAACAAAAACAAGAGAACAAGTGAGTAAAATAGGAATAAGGGAATATTAAAAAAAAAAAAAAAGATGATTGCAGACATAATTCAGCTTCGAGGGGGCACCTGCTCTCTCAGTGTCAGGAATGACACAGGGCTGCTGCTGGCGGGGCTGTGCCAGTTGGGAGGACTGCCACTCTGGGTACTGTGTGAACCCGGTGTTTGTGGTTTTTGTTTGCTGCCATTATTGGCAGAAGGGCAACACTCTGGAGGCATGTGTATGAAAACATGCTGATCTGAGTCACTTTGTGTTTTATTTCATGGATACAAATTTCTGGAAACTGAGCCCATACTTCCCATTTCCCACTCTCCCCAGGGGCTGGGGTGTTCACACTGCTTCCAGCAATGGCCTTTTTTAACAATTAAAAATTAAAAAAATTAAAATTAACAATTCCAAGTTGCCATTTTCTACCAACTTGTTGCACTTCTTCTGTCTGCACCACCTGAGCATGCAGTGTGCCTGCTCTGCGCTGATGATGCGGGTAGCAAGAGTGGGATGGGGGGTTCTGAGCCAGAACCCTTGAGAACAGCACCAGAGGGAGCAGTGCCAGAGGGGGGACATCCTGGGCACCTTGTGGCACCATGTGAATGCCACCCCACAGGTTCTCTCAGAGTGCTCAGGATGCATGCTGGTTCCGCTCAGACACAGCCTGCTTCAAAGCACACTGAGAAGATGCTCTTAAATGACTTTCCAGAGCTTTGGTTGGTCCTGCTAGCAAAGTTAGCTTACAGGCTCGTGTCCTTTCCTCTGATACAGGAGGCACAATGGTATGGCTCACACCTTTGCTCTCTGTGAGATCCTCTTTGCTGTTGCCAGAGGCTGGGATCTGCACAAAGGCAGGCAGGGAGGATATGGCCCCTCACTCAGACTGGGACAACTGGTGGCATTGCTGAGGTTGGGTGCTGCTGTGCCATCTATAATCATCTGCCATGCAGAGAGTGCTTCACATGGTGGGTTCATCCCTGCGCTGACCAGGACTCAGTGTCCCCCAGGCACTAAATGTGTTTGCTGTGGCCATGGTCACCTCAGGACAGATTATTTTTTGCTGCAAATGCATGCCAGAAATGATGCGTCCCTGCCTGATGGCTGAGTGCTGCTGCTCTTCCCATTTGTTTGAGTGAGCGCTGCAAACAGGAGGACATCACTTTCATGCCTACAAAAAAAGACTGGCTCCACTCAGGCCAGTGTGTGAGCAGTGATGGAGTGGTATTGGGCAAAAAGCAGCATTGGCTCACACATCAGTCCAATCCTTTAATCAGGATGAATTGAACTCTAATCTACTTCTTGGCAATGAGCAAATAGGCAGCCTCGGATATGGGATGCTATTCTGTTTCATGGATATATGTGTTTGTGCAGAGTATGGGGGCATGGATTAAAATTAGAACTGTGTGAGCCCTGTAGGATTGCATTCATGGTGAGGTCTGCAGATGAATCTGAGTCGCCTGATTTACAGAGATTGGAAGCAAACCAAGCCTCGTAGACTTGTTTTAAGGGTGGTGTGTGCTGTGGGGATGGGATCTTCATCTGTACATGTTCACTTGCACTCTTCCCAAGCTAACCTTCCCTAGATAAGGCAGGAAGATCTTAGGGATTCCTGGTGAACAGCAGGACAGAAAGGAGCAAACCCAGGTGTCTTCACCGGTTGTGCTAAGCAATGCTGAGTTTCATGAGATATATTTCTTCCAAGTCTTCCATTAAAAAAGAGTCTCCAAGTAATGGTTTGCTTGTTCTTCTCAACTGTTAGAATTGTTTATCTTCCACTGGTGTTTCCTGGCTTGATTTTAGGGCACAGATTAGTTCTTACCTCCATAGAACATTGCTAGAGAGACCCAAGGAAACCATTAGGTCTCTTATTCTCCTATTCCTGTGGGAGAACTGGGAAGACAACTGGCGGATGTCTTTTCTTGGAGCTTCTGTTTTGCAGTGTTTGTCTCAGCTGGGGCTCATCGCTGCTCTGAAGTGGGCACTGGGATGTGGCTCACCTGCTGATGGGAAAACAGTCAGTCAGGGAAGAACCATGTGGCTTAATATGTAGTGTACCTTGAGAACTGAAAAACTCCTAGCCACAGTGCTTATTGTGGCCTGCTAAGAGCTCCAGAAATCATTCTTTACCTTGCATGGGAAGATAGGTCTGGTAGCTCTTAAATGGTTATGACAAAGCGAAGAATGTCTTTATTTGGCTAAACATCAAACATTTAAACCCCATGCAGTGCTATGTTGTAATTAATTACTGTGGGTCAGGATTTTTGCGAGAGCTAGGTCCATTTTTCTGAAAAGTTGGGCCTTTTTCACAGAGCATCCGCTCAGGCTTTGAAGCAGTAACTGAACAGTCTTAAGAGCAGTGTCTTCAGGGCCTAAAGTAACCCTTGTCGAGAAGATGGCAATCAGTAACCCTTGTATGCATCTTTCCTCTGTGCTGGAGCTCTCTGCTGCCAGAATCAATAGCAGCTGTAATGGCCCAACGCACAGATGACACACCTAGCAGCAAGACGTGCCCATCGGTGTGCTGGGACATGCTGCGGGGGCTGCCACGTTACGCCTGGCTGCAAGGAAAGCTAGGAGTTAAATGACACAGGAGGACAAATAAAGCGTGATGCCTCAGCAGATGCCTGCCAGGGGCAGGTCTTCTTCAAGGCCCCCGTTACTGTTGTCAGTACCTCTTCATCCTGCTGAGCCCTGATGTTCCCTTCCATGGGGATGGAGAAGTTCCCCAGGCAGTCCCAAGTGGAGCGAGCCCTGCTGTGCTCCAGCCACCTAACTCACAGTGCTGCAGCAGGGCTGGGGGAGCTGCAGGTGGACCCTTCAATCTCCTGCCAGCAGTATAATCCCTGCAGTACGGCTGCGGGAGGAATATTGCTCATATTGTACAGCGCTGGAGCCCCAGAGCAAAAAAAAAAAAAAAAAAGAAGAAAGGTGCTGTCTAAAAGTTGTCATTGTTCACCAGTTCTGCATCATTAGTGGGTTTGGGGCTGAATGTCTCCCTTCTGCTGGGCAGGCGGCTATTTGCAGCTTAATTAACTGTACTTTAGCGCTGCAGGTTTAACTCAGAGGATTAGCAATTGCTCTGGACAGTGTTGCCGTTAGCAGGGGGGTTTGAACTCTGAATGGGAAAGATCAACAAAGTGTCTCATATGCATTTTGTAAGCGATGACAGACTACAGCGAGCTACCAGGAGGCTATATTAGGTAGAAATCCTACGTGTAGCTGGAATGGGATAAGGGGAAAAACAGAGATAGGGAAGAATACGTGTCTATTTTTGTCCATCAGCCAGAAACCTATTGGTCAGTTTATTACAGGGGGTGTCTGGAAAGGTCAGGGGCTTGGTGAGCTGCGCTGTGAAACATGCCTGGACTGAACTGAAACACTAATTCCTGTGTAAGCTAGGCAATCTCACAACTCTCAGCTGTGAGTTGCAGCACGGACGCCGGCTATCCTATGCATGTGTTACAGGCATGTTGATACTAGTCGGTTGTGACACCTTTTGCCCGTTCCCCAAACAGCCTTGTTTTCTGCCGCGTCGTTTCTTTTCTGCTGGATTTCAGTGGATTTCACTTCAGCGTGCGCTCCCCGCGCATACAGCTGGCGACTGGAGCTTGTTCGCAGGCTGACCCCACTGCACGGAGACGGGACAACGGCAGTGCAACCTGCATTGCTCACATTCCAGCCTTCACGGAGCTGTCATCAGCATGCCTGGAAAATTAATGTCATTACGCTGTCGCTCGAGGCTTGGCATGGCTGCTGCTTGCCTGCGTGGGAGAGGAAGCCGCGGTGGGAAGTGAAGGTTGTGGCTCACAGCTGCAAGGCAGGGACGGGCACTGCTGAGAACTGATAGGTGTTGGTTTTCAGGGGTTTTGTAACACAAAGTCCACCCTCCCTGCTCCATACTGGAAGTTTTTGTAAACTGTGGCACTATCTTGTAGTCATTACCGAAGTCCGTGCTAACTGGGCGCGGATGGGGTCCATGTTGTTCAATGCAGTTTTGTGATGTGGTCCAATTTCCACTGGGCATTATCTTGAAAAGAAGGATGAGGATGCAGCAGTCTTTCTCTCCTCTGGATTTAAATATATCTCAACCACCGTACTCCCATGTGTGGTTTTTTTTTTAGGACTTCCTGACGTGAGAAAAATTCATAATTTTAAAACTGGTGAATGGAGTCATGAGTATATTTCTTGTCCTTGACAGCAGCGGCACTCAGCTAACTGAGTAACTGTTTAAATGTGCGAGGGTACTGAAAGCCCTCACATCAGTCTTCAGAGCAGCTTTGGAAGAGGGCATCTATTTGCAGGCAAGTGGGAAAACCACAGAAGAGCCAAGAAGCAGGAGAGAAGGGAAAGGGACATCACTGCCTCTTCTTGAACAACTGGACCAAGGCAGTGCACTGCTGCCTCTTCTACCCAAAAATACTATGAGGAGCCACAGAGGAACCTGCTTCCTCTGAAATGGGGACCAGGTGTCAGAGATCTGTATGGGGCAGCAGAGCCTCTCTCAGATCAGCCCCACAGAGAGGTCCCTGCCCAGCACTGGAAGTTGGCTCTCTGAGCATCTCTTGTACCTGCCCATTTCCAGATGTCAAGCGAGTGGTGTCTTCACTTAGAGCTCAACATTTCTTTCCCAGAGCAGCGGTGAAATTTTAAAGAATGCAACTTATTTTGAGTTTTCTCCATCTTTTACCCACTTTGATTTAAGCTGGCCCTGAAAGCGCTTGAAATGTGTAGAGAGCACTGTATGGCTTCCACAGCAAGCCTTGTCCTGCAACATCAGCAAGTAACAGAACCTTGCCTAGTTGATACAGGGAACTATCAGGGCTGTCTGGATAAGTTGAGACAAGTATTCAGCAATGATCAGAACTTCAAAATGGCAAGATCTCCTAGCCCGGCACCTGTGTGATGAAGAAACTTAGAAGTCTGTACAAAACCTGTAAGAAGTTGATTAATATCACCACACAATAGCTGCATATAAGCTGTTAGCCAACACGCAGCCTCTCTGTGTTGTTTGTTATGCTGTTTGTTCATTTGTGTCGCGAATATCCAGAGCCATCAGACCAAATTCCAGACTCTTCATCTTCCTTTTAAGTGTAAAGTCCCATTCCATATAAATGTGAGTTCAACAATGAGCGAAAAATAAAGAGAAGAGATTGAGATGCACTGAAAAACACAAGTGAAAGCAGACTCTGCTCTTGTACCTATTGCATATACATGCAGATGAGCTCCATCCACGCGTGCTGCCCAGCAAGATGGCTCTTTGGCCTTAGCACAGTAGCGCTGCACACAGAAGTAACAAAACAACAGACGTGATGGGCTGACCTCTGTTGAACAACTGCTTGTTTGACTGCTTTGGCTAATATCCCAGTAAGTCACACATGTGTAGGTGCTCTCTCTCTTGTTGCTTTTTTCCATGCTAGCCATGCAGGACTTGCTGAAGACGAAAACAAATCACTTCCCTAATAAACAACAGAAGGGCCCGGTGCTGGAGGGGAAGGCTCTGCAGGGGGAGCGGATGGGGCACTGCTCGGAGCAGATCAGGTGTGTTCTCTGCAGGACCCAGGGAGCTTCTAGCGGAACAGGAAGAGACAGCGCGTCGGTGCCAGGAGCAGTGCTGGCCGGCAGCGCTGCCGAGGTGCCAGCAGCCTGGCGAGCTCTGCAAGCTCAGGTGTCTGCAGGCATGCACGTGGCAGCTCTTGTTATCTCACCGTGGTGCACCCCATGCGTTTCGCCCTTTGTTTTGCTCTCAAAAAAAAAAAAAAAAAAATTTTTTTTTTTTTCAAAATTCAGGGCAAAACCATACAAGGGATCTGTGAAAAAAATAATGGTTTGTTTGTGTGCTGCTCCACCTTGCTGCTTTGGTGACTGGGGACAGAGTGTGGTATCTCCTCATTGTTATTTGTTTAACCCCGAGTCATTTCTTGAGGTCCCGTTTTATTTTAGATAGCTTCTCCTTGAGTGTCTCTCCATCAGAATGTCTGGAGAAGCACTTAATGCTTGCACTGGAAGTCCTTTATTCAATTTTTGATCAATGACAGATCAGGAGCTACCGTTCTTGGCCTGAGATTGCTGAGAAATGTGGAAGGGGCCAAACAGAGCATGTCTGTGTTTACGTTCCGGGGAAGAGGCCCATCTGGACTGGCTCTGCCTCGCGCCTCGCTCTTCAGCGATCCGTTTGCAAAATGACAACTTTCCCTCACAATGACAGTCGCTCCTGAAGCAAGCGGTCATGCTTAGCAGTCCCCGCCTGATTGCCAATATTTACCTTGCTTTATTACAGGACTGTAAACTTCGGTTGGCTATCGGAGCCAGTTGATGACTCTGACAATTTGGAATCTGAAGGGCTCTCGTGAAATTAAACACCGGCTTTGCGTGCCGTCCAAGCCTCTGGATGGGCAAGTGAAAATAAATGTTCGAAAGGCTGTACTTTATATAGCCACAGACTTGACCTCTAAGTGCCTTAAAAGGGCTCACATACTTAAAGGTGCATTACCAGGCCTTACACTAATTCACTGTGATAGCTAAAGTGCTTTGTGTATACCACAAGAGACCAGAAGCCCTTGAGGATCCTTTCGAGCAGAGCATGTGGGCAGTTAACATTATTCAGCTTGAATTTTGTATTTGCAGCCAGTCATGAGTGAAAGTAGGGGTAGACTATTTGCATATTGTTTTGGTATAAAGCTGGAAAAATGCTTCCATATGTGTAAGTCAAATAACTTCATCCTGTGTGTTTTTTACACGGCTGGAAAACTCGAAAGAAGCGGAGGCCCTGCCTTGCTTGTTGGTTTTTTTTTCCTCTTTTCCTCACTGCAGATTTCTTGGGAGCGCTCATCCCTCCCTCTCTTTAGCTGTGCTGGTCTAAGCGGGAATACTTGAGACTGATTTTAATTCTTAACTAGATGGACATGATTTATTAATTCACATTTGAAATAACAATTGCAGTCGGAAGGAATCAGCTGAAAGCCTTAATTACATTGGAAAATATGCTTCAGTGTAGCATGGTCCCATCCAGATTTCAGAATGCATAATTATCATCATTTTTTAATTTTTATATTTGAGAAATTGTGATGGGGACCAGACTTTGCTGGCTACTCGCACTGCTTCAAAGCAGTGTCTAAATCAGAACCGAGTCTTTAAATAGATCATTTTCTTACTTGCTTGTTAGTGCCCAACCACATATGTAGACTTATTGTGCAGAGTTTGGCCTAAGCGTTGTATTATTTTTACATCTGAGCCAACTAGCAGTTTCTGTGCCCAGTTCTGAAGAAAAAAAAAAGATGTTAAACTGTGAATGTGCACAGGCATATGAGCTGAGATTAGGTAATTTGGGATCACTCCATAGAAATCACATATGGGCTTTGGGAACTGGGAATGCATTCCTGCTTGAGCAGTGACCAAATGGAGAATGGGGAAAGCAAGACCAAAGTAGTAAAAAAAAGCTGCAAAAAACATCAAACTTTCTGAAATGAAAAAAATGAACTGCAGAACAAAAAAAAAAGAAAAACCAAAGCCTTCCTTCCCTTAATCTTGAAAAAAACACGACATTTGGAAGAGACACTGGCTCACTCAAGCCCAGTGAGGTAACACATGAGTCCTTCTGTAGCTACGGTTGCAATTCCGATCACCATGCTGTCTCTTAAGGCTTTATACTTCATACTACTTCCTCTAGCTTCATCCAAAGATACTGCTGTGTGTGGTGGATCGGGGGCCAGCCCCACACACCACATGGGCTCTCTGTGTCCCTCCCTAAGCAAAAATATCTTTTTTTTTTTTGCACTGCCTCTACCAGACTCTGGATAAGGAGCACAGTTTGCTTGCCAAGTTCATGAAGTAGATTGACAAACGCTGAAAATACATATTTCCTCCTCAGCAAAGGGCTCTTCCCAGTCTTTGCCTGAAACAGAGTAGTCTGAAGTTGTACACAGAAGTGCAGAAGCAATGGGTTAGACTGGGGAAGGAAATATCACTTTAAGCACTCTCAGTGTCCTTAGCTGGTGTTAAAAGCTTTTGCCTTTTCCCTCCAAACTTGAAGAAACTTCTTACACCTGTACGCGTGCAGAAATGTACCTCTGAAGTAAAACACAGTAAGTGCTCTTCAGAAGCCTTTGTTAAAATAGAGAGGAGGATCCTCCTTTCATTCCTAGTCCTTCAGATGTGCACAACTCTTCAAACATTTTTCCAGGCAATCAGCATGGCTCTCTCTGGTTACAGCTTGCATGATGAAATGATTCCGCTTATTCTCCTTTCTGAAAGATGGAAATGATGCTGCCTAGCTGTGTTCTTCCCTAGCGCCTTTTGCCCAGTGTAGCTTTCGCTCTGTTGAGCCCATGATACACCCATGGGGTACTTCATCATCTCTCCAGGTCTCCTACAACATTTGTTGTTGTTGCCATCCTCCCTGAGCCCGCTCAGAACCCCTGTTTGTTGACTGCCCAACGAGCCCACCTCATGTGTGATGCAGCCTTCTATGTGCACAGGGCTTGCTCAGACCAACAGAGCCAGGATATCCCACAGCGCTTCACCAGAAGGCTCCTAGCCTTCGGAGATGGCTACCTTTCTTTAAAGGCCTGTGAACATTTGGAGGAAAGGGGATGGATGGAGCCAGCAGGGCAACTGTATCTGGTAAATTCCCCTCTGCTGTCCCCTCGGCTGGCTGGAGATGAAGAAGGCAAAGGCAAGACTGTACTTGGAAGAGCAAAAGCACGATCCTTTCTCCTCCTGGCGTGGTTTCCATCGATATTTGCTGTCTGCCAGCGTCGCCGTGATTTACAGAGCACTGGGTCATCATTATGTACGTGGTGCCAATGAGGGCAAGAATAACCCCAGGAGCAGTCTATTTTCTGTCACTGAGCCCCTCTACAACATCCAGCTGCCTGATGTTTAAACATGACTGGAGTTACGTTCAAGCTGTTTGCTCATCCTTTCCCAGAAATAACGCTGTTTAAACATGCACACATACGTACTATGTTTTATGTGTACGTATAGATAAAAGCATATACCTACACACCCACAAACACATGCGTATGTTGTGCATGCCACACTCATCAGCTGTCTGCTTAAGAAAAGCAGGACAAAGCTCTGAGCAAACTGAAAGCGAAGGAAGGGAATCAAGGCTGAGGTCTGACGGGGGGAGACAGTTTCAGTGAGCAGTGTAGCTCTGTCATTTTGGAAACAGGATTTCTGAGAACGGAGAGCAGTGTTACTTTAGGATCTGATTTTATTCTGAATGTTTGAGGGCTTAAATGAAAGGTAACACCACAACAAGTGCACAGCGAGCATTGTTGGTGCAAAAATCACACCCTTATCTGACCCCAGCAGTGATGTTTCTGAGCACTAAGCACCCCTGTCTTTATCCTCCTTGCTCCCTGGCAGTGAAAGAAGTTTATTTTTATTCCCATTTCTGTGATAGGAAACTCAGAATCAGGGAGACGATAATTTGAACTTTCAAGGGATTCTGTTTAAATAACTAGGTATAGAAGGAAGGCAGCATGCCAGGAAAAGAAGGTCTTCTGAAAACATTTCTGCAAACATCAGGAGGGAGCCAAATGCCTTCTGCTCTGCTGGCCCTCCTGGGAAGGACGTTTTCTGCAACCCTGGCCTTAATTGGTGCTGAGCACTGGAAAATTCTGGTCCTCTACCCAGCAGTATGGCATTACAGGTCAGCCTGGTGTATCCCAGGCCAGGGTATGCTGCATGAGGCCATTCATCCTCTGATGCAGTCTTTGGCCTGGATGTACAGGCCCAGTTTTATTTTGCTTTATTTGTAGGAGGAAAAAAAATACTCTCCCAACACACTTATTTTCATCCTTTCTTTTTGTTTATTTGTTTATTTTTGGTCACTCTCGTCTTTCAGAGTGGGATTTGCAATAGGTTGGCCCATCCCACCCTTTCCAAAACACACTGAAAAGGAGCCATCTGTGGGTTCCCTCTGTTGATATCTTTCCAAAAGACCTTGTAAAGTGACATTAATTGTTTTGACTGCATGCACCTATTCGTTATTACACACTGCTGCCTGATTCCTGCCATTCTTTTTCCTTTCCCCAAGTAATAATCTTACGCTATGCTCAAATATTTGTGTACGATCAACTCGGGGAAGTCAGCCAAGAAGCCTTCCTCCCGCCAGGACCCTGAACGCGGAGATGTTCCGCAGTCAGTTCAGTGCAGGGAACACATTTCATACTTATCAGGCAATTTCTTGTGTACAGATGGGACCCTCCCGCACCACATTATTGAAATTAGCTCCTCCAGATTCCTTCCGCTGGTGGCTTGGACTGCCTGGAGAAGATGTGAGCACGTCACCTTCAGAGTTATCTCTGCTGATGTATGGGTTGTTGACTGCACTGGCTAAGAGCTGACATCCAGAGCTGCACATTTCTTTCTCCAGTAAAGCCACGGCAATCTGATGGACTTCCTGGGCAATATCAAATCCCAAGCACCAGCTTTATAAAAGCGACTTCAGAACACCACCGAATTATTAGTATTCTTTTTCATAATACAGATGCTGTTTCATTTTATTGAAAAAAAAAAAAAAGAGAGCAAGAGAGAATGTTTTTTCTTCCAGCCCTCCTGGGATTTATTTTGTAGAATATATCAAAACTGGGAAGACTTCTCCAGTGCCAGGGGTCAGAATCTTTGACTAGTTTGTTCTAATGTGAACATATAAAAATTCACTCAGTGCTCATTCTCTGCCTTTTATTTAATGTACAATCCAGGTAGCTCCACTTTGATTCCTTACATTACTGTCCCTAGCACTGAACATTTGCTTTGAGTGTTTTAAATTTCTTTCATGAATTCCGAAGATGGGAAACTTCAGGAAAATTGCCTTTAGCCTAATATGTATTGATGTACTATTGCCAGTAAAACAATTTTGTTATTCCAGCTGAC
Organism: Numida meleagris; assembly: GCF_002078875.1. Taxonomy (NCBI): domain Eukaryota; kingdom Metazoa; phylum Chordata; class Aves; order Galliformes; family Numididae; genus Numida; species Numida meleagris. Next base: position 1,374,832 of record NC_034411.1, read on the forward strand.
AATGAATAAACAACTCCTTTATATTCCTTCTGGGAAGCTCTAACTTAAAATATTCTTCTCTGTAATACATCCACTTAAAAATAGCATTTTCTTACTAGTTTCCTGTGAATCATATCTGCATACCTTAATAAGTAAGTGTTTAATATTTTAACTTCTATTAATACAGAATAGTAAATGCTGCTGAAAGTCGGCTGAAGTAAGAACCATGACAAGCAGCTAACTTACGTTTTTCTCTGCATCATTGTCATCATCATCAAGTACTATCAATATAAGGACCAGCCAAATCATAATTTCAAAGGAATTGTTTTTTTCACTGACTCCTAAGGGTAAAAGTTGTCATGCAGACCCTTTATTGTGACAATGATTCATGAGAAGAAAAGAAATCAGCTTGATTCTCTCATCACCAGTGACATTTCCTTTGGACTGGCTGTTCCAATTTTTTTTTTTCCTTATAAATAGATTACTGGTGATCTTACACTTTACAGGTAAGGGTGACAAATATGGAACCCAGATGGATATATCTGTTAGTCATCTTTTAATATAAATCTGGGCTGTGAAGTGTGATCACCAAACATAGCCTTGCTACCTCAAGGCTTTTGCCCTTCTCTTGTAAAAGGAAGCAAATTCACCTGTGCTGTATATTTCAGCTGCGTGAAAATTTGTGTCCAGGTATGACTTTGGCTGTCTCTCCGATTTGCAAATGAAAATCCTAATGTGGAGCAACTCTGCTTAGTGAAAGCTTGGCTGTTCTTCAGGTTGGCATTGCTTGTTTGAGGCTACGTTGGCCAGTACTAAAATGCCTTTAAATTTGCCGAAAATGACAGCTAAGGAAAGCATTGTGCTGGTGTTTTGAGGCAGACCTTAGAAGAAGGACTGCTTTTGTCTGAAATCATACACAGCATCATGTGCAAGTGTTTCTTGTGTTCTTTGTCAAGGGGTTATGAAGGCTCCACCCATGCTTCTGAGCATGTAGGAATGTTGCTGATGGAAGGGGAAAGCACTTTGCAGGGCTGCAGTATGCACCTCCATGGTCTAAGATGAGAACAATATGCCAGAAAATGTCTTCGATTGCTTTAAGCCTCCTGTCCTCCACCCCGAGGCACCGCTGGAGCTGCTCTCTTGCTTCCAGCCTGATTCCAGTTTGTTTCTGAACATCCCATTTTAAGTAAGCAGGTGGCCAAGGTCTTTGCGTGTCTTGGTCACCTTACCTCAGGCACAGTGTAAAACAAAACACAGACAGTCAGTGGGAACTCAGACCAGGGCTTGTTTCTGTGATTCTGACTGTGCACTCCCCACTCTGTGCAAATATTCGTTTCTGCATGTTTAATCTGACACCTTTTGCACGCAATGCACTCACTCAAAACATCAGTAATGAATGAGCACTACCAGCCCCTTTTAGATATGTGATTGGGTAGCTAATTCACAAATGACTGACTACTCAAGTAGAGAGAGCATATGGAGGCTCTGTGAGCGACTGTCAACACAAGGAAAGTAGGCAGGGAAGGCGATTGTTAAGAACCGAAAACAACAGTGAACAAGAAAGTCCTTGAAGGAGTGTGGCACTGGGTCTGCTCCAAGCATGAATTTATGAAAACGCGTGGCCAAAACAAAAGAAGATGGCAGCATCGGTTCCTATGTATGCTCCTCGTTGTTGGTTATTATTATTCCAATTTTTGACACTTGAATGAGATGTGGTGTAATTGGGCTTCATAGCTGCTGCTGCAGGCGACATCAATTGCCTTCTTTTAAAACGATGATGGCATTGAGGGAGACTTTCTTTTTCTTTTACGTTTTGTAGTTGCCGCACTCCCGGTGCCACGTGTACAATCCACAAAAGGGGCACTGGACTCCTGGGAGGGTCTGTGAGGCTGGGGACTGATCCCACGAAGACATATGAGATAGAGAAGGAAAGAAAAGTAAACATACTCTAGGAGGTTACGCTGAAGCTAGTCCCAAGATATCTCTTGCTTCTTTTTCTTCTCCAGGTTTTCCTTACTGGTAGCTTAAGCATTTCAATTCCCTCCCAGTAGCTCACAGCGCGTGTAACAGTATACAGGTGTATGCAAGAAAACTCCGTTCCCTGCCCTCCTTTGCTTTGATTCAGTAATCAGTTCTGTCAAGTTTGAAGGACCTACAGTTGTCGTGCAAGGAAAATCATTCCTTAAACTATTTATTTCTCGACAAAAACACCTCTGCATCTCTTGTTTGTATTGATAGGTATACTGCAGGATTTGGTTGGCTTATTTTGACTTGGGGAGTTAATAAGATGAGAAGCATTATGTTCTTCAACGTTGGATTCAGCAGGGAAAAGGAAGATGTGCTTGTCATTCTGCTTCTGCATTGAGAAGCAATTGTTTACGAAGCAGAACAAATCTTAAAAAAAAAAATGCTGAAAAACTCTAATGAATAAGAGGAATGAAGGAACCCGTGGTGGCTGACCTCTTGGTAGGGATCGATCCTGCTGGGTACCTATAGTCGTGGCACTGTGCCCCTGGGCCTGCTCCTCCCTGAGTGCCCCATGTGGAGCTGGCAGAGCCCCAGCACAGGGCAGAGCGCAATGCAGAGCTTCATAAGTGCTCATTCACCTGGAACCAGTGCAGGACAAGAGGAGGGAAATCAGGGGAGCCATGCCTACAGAGTGTTAAAATCAAAATATTTACCTATCTTGTAAACAGTTTCCCTTCAGGCAGACCCAAACAAAAGAGCAAGACCCAGCACCCCCAAATGAAGGACTGACTGTACCAGGGCTCTGCTGCAGCTGCTTCATGGAAAAAGGATGCTCAGGATGGAGCCCTTGATGGTGTGTGCTGGGTTCATTGTCAGCAAATTCCTTCCAGAAATGAAAGCCCCACGTACTTGCTTGAGTCCCCAGGTGAGTGAAATGTCTTCTCATGTTGCCTCCTTTGCTAAGGCCTATGTTTGTGCGCTGAGCAAAGAAAATTCTGTGGCGAGAAAAGGAGCCTAAATCGGGAAATGCAACCACAGGAGCAGAAACATCAGTTTACAAAGCTACAGCTTGTAAACAGGACACAGGAACGCTCCTCCTCCATGCACACACACAGGTGTGCACCTCCCTTCCCCTCACCTCTGTGTCCCTCTGGCAGAAGGGCTCCCAGCATGTTGTCCCTGCAGCCCCCTCCCCCAGGATGCTGGCTGCCCCCAGGAGCTGTCAGTGCTGACTTGCAGAGATGCTGACTCTTTGCCATGGGCGTGAGACTCGTGTCTTCCTGCCCTTCCTCAGTCACACAGACCTCAGGGTGGGAGTGCTGGAAGAGATGTATTTTCCACTCCTGGTTTGTGACTCTCACAAACACCAGCCTTCAATGGCTTTAAGGCCCTGCCAGCCAGTTCTCCTTCCTCCCCTTGTTAGTGACATGCCATGCACAGGATCCCCATGACGCAGGGCTGCTGTGGGACACGACGCCGAGCTGGGATTGCCTGTGGGAGCTGAGTTGCAGCCGAGCAGCAGGGCCTGGGGTGCTCGTATGCCAAGCAACTTTCATGCCTTGAGGTATAATTTTCAGCGCATGTTTTAACTGCTAATGATTTAGGATCTTAAACAACTTTAAAATATTCCTTTAAATGAAATCTTTGCAGTTAACCTTTCACTGCTTCCAGTTCACGGAATCTTTTACAAGAAAGGGCAGGAAATCAATAGCTTTAAAAAGCAAAAGGAACAGCTCTAGCATCAGCATGTGCCATATCATCCTGGTGTGCCAGTGCAGCAATTGCCTAGAGCAGGCAGGAGGTGACATGGAATAGCCATTCTCTGCCTGGGTGACTTTTGCATTATAATCTGACTCATAAGGATAAAGGGAGGAAGAAGGCTGGTTTCATCACTGAGCCATTATCAGGGGAACCTGGGGCAAATGATGTTTGTCCGTACAGGAATCCCTAAATCCACTGATTTCTCAGAGCTCTTTTGTGTGAGTGTGGCAAGCAGGATTGTAGCCTGCTTTTAATGTAGTGCTGGTCCTGAAAACTGTTGCTACTTTTGTCGCTCTATTACAAGTGCTGTAGAAAAGAAAGAGATCTAGAATTAAGCTAGCTGCTTACCAGCCCCCATTTCCCTCCCCACGCAAACAAATCAAACCTATCCCCTCTCATACGTGCACATACACCTCCCATTCGGTAAGTTTCACTTTGTTCAGTTTTCTATACTTTTGACTCAGGTGCTGGAAGGTTGGATATGGGGTCATTCACTAACCGGTTCATGTGAATACTGCAATTCACGTCAGGTCCCCCTCCTCTCCTCAATTCACCTGAAATCTCTGCTGTGCAGGGACTGAAAACACAGTCCTGGTGGTAAGAAATAAAGAAAGTGCTGTTGCTCCACAGCGGTGCTGGGAAAGGATGTTCCTGGCCCATGCAAGACAAAATGGGCTGTCTGGATGTCACATAGTACTGAGGCAGCAGGTTAGTACCCGTTTGACCCTCCTATGCAGAAGCTGGAACTTCTGTTCAGCCTTTGCTTCTTCCTGAGACCTGGGACATACCCCTTTTGGAGCCCAGGGGAGGGCAAAGCAGAGAGGCTATTACTCACGGATGCCAAAAACCCCACGCACGTGCCACTCGCTGACAGCAGTTCCTGTGATGAAAGGGCTCTGCTCAGGTACTGGCACAGACAGGGGCTGTGATCTGGGGGAGGTGTTCTGCCCACCTTCTGGAACTGACTCCTCTGTCTCTCAGGAAATGATTTAAATCTATCTGCATGCTTTCCCTGTCTGTAAGAATGAGCTGACTCTCCTCACCAGTGTATTTGGGGAACAAATTAATAACGTCAGGCGCTCAAGAGGAAAAGTTTTTCAATGTGTATTTGCTCTGCAAAACTGCTCAATATTGTTATTATTTATTATTCTATGGACTCATCACTCTCAGCTACCTTCTGCCAGGAGCTGCTTTGAAAGATGGATAAGTTGCATAAAAATTATTTTCCTTCAGTTTTCTTTGTGAGAAGGTTTTAAATGTGGTGCGGGGGGATTGCTTCTGTGAGGGTAGGCAAAGAAAGGCATGCAAACATGCTGCTGTGTTGAGATGAGTTTGAAAAGGTGGAACCAGGGAAAAAAAAAAAAACTTCTCACCTAAATGCGGGCTGCTGGATTACAATATTTTTACTCAAATAAGGGGCACAAATACAAAAAAGCGTAAACAATCCTCTGAATGCCAGCAGTTATTTTATTTTATTATCTGCCCTGGAGCATCCAACAAGGAAGGCAAGCCAGGACTGGGCAGCCAGCACTCCTGCTTGTGAGTGCTGCTGCTGTAGCTGATAGACACCATGGCCAATCCCGCCTCACTCCCTCCTCCCAGTGACTTCCCATCTGTGCAAGTTGTGCCTTACGCTCCCTCAGGTCTATGTGAAAACTACTGTGAAAGCAGAGTCATTGATTTTATGTAGGTTTCGTACCAGAGCAATTTCAGATGGCACAATACTGATTTCCTCGACTTTCGCTTTCCTGCTCTTGATACTTGCGTGTCAAACTCAACACCCTTGCCAACACTCTCGTAATAACAAAGTGCTCAGCGTCTCCTCCTCCTCACTAGCGCTGTCAGCAGGGGAGGTGGAAGGGTGCTGCGGGTGGCTGGGTTTGTTCTGACAGTGCCAACTTTCAGAAGAATCGGCGGAGCTGGTAGGAGGTCTCTGCGAGTTTGCAGTTCTGGATGTAATTATCGAATCCCTTTGGGGGATATTTCAGCACTGCGCGTCGCTTCTGCAATGGGAGTGGTAAAGTTGCAGCCTGGCCTTCAAATCCCTCCTGTGGATGATGGCCAAAGCCAGGAGGTCCGACCTGGGCCCTGCTACCAGGGGCTGCAGGGATTTTGCCTTAGTGAAAGGACATCATTAATGAATGAGTATGATGTTTTGGCTTTCCAGTACCGCAAGATGTTGTGATCTGCGATGTGGCACTGGAAAGCACTGGTGTGCAAAAGATGGTATGAAAAGCATTTTACCCAAGCATTTTGTAGGATGTAGTAGGGAGGAGTGGAGGATCAGGGACTGAAGTTCTGGCATAGGGACTGCCTGCTCACAGGAAGCACATTATGTTGTTGTGTTCGTCCTCCAGCTCTTCTTTCATCCCACTTAACGGGCTTATCTCCTCTCTGACTGCACAAGGAGATCAGAGTCCTCAGCCCGCTCCTCTGAATGGTGTCAGAGGTACCTGTGTAGAGCAAATATCTGCAGCAGAATCCGTGGCGACCATTTGCATGCAGCAAAGGAGGCTGTTTAGGAGGTGCCAGCCAGAAAGCTTCTTACTTCTCAGCTCTGTGAAGACTCAGACCCTGTGAGACACCAAATACAAGTGGATAAGTGGCTTTTGTCTGTGTGAGTCCAGCAGCCCCTTCATACAGGTGATGGAACCAGTCATGAAAAAGTGAGAGTCTGCCCATATTCCTTTGAAATAAAAGCCGGTGTCTTATTCAGCGAATTTCCTGCATTTGTCTATATGCCCTTGTTTCTTTCCGTAGTGCAGCACGCCTGCTCAATTCACGGGCCATTTCAATTGTTTCGTTTCCAAAACGTGGGATAAGCAGTGCACTTAGCTTTAGACTCAAAGTCCTTTTCTTCTCCACGTAAAATCCCATCTGCTCTCTTTGTGCGCTACTCCCCTGCCTTCAGCTGCGGCAGGATGCCGGGAGACGGGGAGCGCATCTGGGAGCGCACTCCTTGTGCTTATGTTCCCAACCAACCTGGCATTACCTTCCAACCTAAAACCAGCTCTTTGAACAACTGCATTTTTTTTTTTTAACATGGCACAGCGACGTGCCCAGGCTTATAACAAAAATAGACATGCAGAGGGAACTGAAGTTGAGCCTGCAGTCACCAAACTCGCTGGCACGAACTCCTTGGAAACAGCTGTACACCTTGAGTCAGAGGACATACATCTTCTGCTCTCTCTTCTTGAGCATTGAAAGGATATTATTTTGAAAGTCACTACTCCACAGCCATTTCTCAGCTCCTCTGCAAACAGAAGAGAGCTTTGCATTAATGTTTTTTTTTTTCCTGCAATTAAATGTGTTTATCCTTTTTTTTTTTTTTTTTGTGAGAGAAAAGTCCTTTTTATCAGTTTAGAAATAAGGAGGCAAAAATTCTGGGGTCTTTTTTCGGTCTTGAATTTCTCCACTCCCCTTGCATGGCTCATTTCACTGCCCTGTGTTAATGCTTCTCTTCCACGCAGAGGGGATAGAGCTTACATGTCTCTGTAAGGTTCTGAGGGTAGGCGATGTCGTCTTATTTATAAAATATTCTATGCACTATCAGCGGTAAAAATGAAGTATAAGCCCCAACTATCTCTCTATTATTAATTTTGGCATTAGCAAGACATCTGATTTTTGCAGCTGAAGACGACTTCTCCTTTTTAATATTAGTCCTTCTCATTTCACAAGGTGAGTTGTTCAGCTCTCGGAGAGAAATGGCCCAGAATTCACAAACCAGAGCTGAACAGGAAAAAAAGGGACAGAAAAATTAGGAAGAATGACCAAATAAGCCAGGCATAAGCTTTTCTTTTCTTT